>NC_139637.1:2152318-2170567 GCF_964638095.1 Poromitra crassiceps | reverse complement strand
ATTTCAAGTGTTTCAAGTGCTTTACTGAAATATTTGGACCATATAATGATTAATACAATTATCTCAACCTTAAGGTTACATATAGGTGCCAAAAAGCCATAAATTCACATCAAAGAACAAAGAAAAACAACAATTATAATTGAAGTTTAAACAGTAAGTGTGCAGCTGCAGCATTTTTTTTTTTTTTTTTTTTACCACTCTTTTCAACTGAGCATGCAGACAATTAAAATAAGGGTGCAATGCGTGCTTTTGCACCCCTGTAAAACCGGGCCCTGCTCAGGGAGCACCGTGGTGGTTAAACGCGAGTGCAGAGACGAGGGCGTGCTGCAGAGCCAGCTGGAGGTTGAGTGCAGATACGAGGGGAGTGCTGCAGAGCCAGCTGGAGGTTGCACCCCTCTTTTTGTCCAGAGAACTTTCAATTAACCAGATGAAGATCTGGCAGATTGGTCGTAACGCCGGCGCCGGCGGATCGAAGCAATATTGCCGTAAAGTAGGTCAGCTGATCGATTTACTGCGATGCTGAAAATGACACTGAAACCGACTCCATCCCGTGAACGTTCATAGGCTGCAATGACAATCTGCAAACCCAAGACAGAAGAGTCGTTAAAAATCCAAGTCCAAGTTAAGTCTGGCCTGACAACCAGGTACAGACTAGCTGCCTGTGTTGTTGGAGAGGGCCCGGTAAGACGAAGGAGGAGAGCGGCTGGGAGACAACCCACAATGCCTTAGCCTCCATGCACCGAAGGGTCTTTCAATGCTGCGATGTAGCACTGGCTCTATTGCAGCGGATTGGGAGTGATCAACCCTTCCGCGGGCAACGTAGCAGACAGAGTAGGAAGGCTGATCCGTAGCGGCTGCTTCCGGGACGAGGGTCGGGGTCTTAATCGGCCTCGGCCGGGTCTACTGGGCGAGGGTGTATGATGTTGGAATGACCCGAAACACCTTGCGACCCCAGTCAACATCACTGATGACGCGTCCCAGCGCATGCTGAAGTATGTATATTTGAACTTGATTCAAAAATAACTTTGATAACTTCGATTTGACTGTTATTAAACGATCAAAATTTAACTGAGTCTCTTACTGTAAATGGTAAATGGTAAATGGTCTGCATTTATATAGCGCTTTTATCCAAAGCGCTTTACAATGAGTAGATAGTCTACATTCACCCATTCATACACCGATGGCGGCAGGCTGCCACGCAGGGTGCCTACACACCATTGGGAGCAAGGAGGGTTAAGTGTCTTGCCCAAGGACACAGCGACGGCAGCTGGGAGGGAGCGGGGATCGAACCGCCAACCCTTGCGTCATTGGCCGACCCGCTCTACCTCCTGAGCTAAAGCCGCCCCTGTATTAATATATACTATACTGTATTAATATTACTGATCAAAAATAGAAACACGTCACTTTTGTTTTAGCTCCCATTTTTCACGAGTTTCTGTGCACACAAAACGCTTATTTCTCTGAAATGTTCTTCACAGATTTGTTTAGATCTGTGTTAGTGAGCACTTCTCCTTTCAGTTGGAGCAAAAAATCAAAATCAAAAATATTCAAAACTCGTTATATAAGGATTTTTCTAAATGACTATGGAGAAATGAATGGGGAACTCTCTTCCGGGGCAAGAAATATCACGTGACTGTTCAGCTCTATTACGGAGCTCTTAAAGCAGCCTCTGAAGCTGATTTTGAGCTTTTCCTTAGTGCTTTAGTGTAACCCTAACCACGTAGACCATTTTGCATTGAAAGCCTTGCCGTGTTAAAATGTACTGCATGCTTTTGGTCAGGTCGGTGAGCCACGTCCTTCCACTAAATATATACCAGTTGAATATTTCATGTGTAAAATAATGGCTGTTGTAGCAGTGGGCACAGGGCACACATGTTAAGTGCTACTAGTAGTGTTTTTTTTAAACAACATTAACCCTTTAAAAGGCCTGTTCCAGTTGACTGGACTGCACAAATCTCATTATTTGCTTACTGTAGGTAGATTTCATCTTGTTCTGGTTTTCGAGCATCTTCAGTAAGGTTTTCGAGCATCTTCTGTAAGGATTTAGTGATGCTAAAAGGTGATGTTTGTGCTTTCCTCTCTGTCCACGTTTTTCCTTAACTGACCCCTCACTCTTTTCAGCATGATCATTATGTGTACTATTTTGACCAACTGTATATTCATGACCTTTAGTGACCCTCCCGAGTGGTCGAAACAAGTCGAGTAAGTACACATTTTTCTCTATGCACTCTACACTAGAAATGCCTGCCTCAGCATGCTCTATTGCAGTGATACTCAACTTGTGGCCCGCGATGGAATTGCAAAAAAAAAGAAGCTTTTTACAGTGCACCTGAACGCAACATGCAAGATACCCGCTGAATAAGTGTCCAAATGTTCATGTCATTCTGAGTTGAGTTGAGTTGAGAAAACTTTATTTATCCCCGGGGGGCAATTCAGTTTCTACAGTTCTGGCCAATACTCCACTTCTGTTATAGCATTTCAGTCTGGAATATGGAATATCTTTCAATAATCTATGATTTAGCTGCTAAATTGTCAAATACCGCCATCTGCTCGCTACCCAGGCACTTATGTATGTACTCAACCTAACTAACTATCCGGTGTGCACAACATTGTCAGACTAAACTCCGGCTGACACCCCAAAAACCTACAATCCGCTACAGAAAAATGTATATTGTTTGTTTATTAACTGGCCCCTGGCCTTCTATCATTTCACGAAATTGGCCCCCGGGCAAAGCAAGTTGAGTATCCCTGCTCTAGAGTCTATTGTAATGTGTGTTAGACAGTGTTGGGTGTAACTCATTACAAAGTAACATAATGTAATATATTACTTTTAGCAGTAACGCAGTAATATAACTTATTACCAATATAAGATTTCAGTAATATTATACCAGTTACTTTGTCAAGTTACAAATTTAGTTACTTTTTTTTTTTTTTATCAAAGCATATATTTAAATAAATATACCGTACAATCATTTCCTAATCAAATTGTGTATTTCTACACAAATAATCAATATAGATGACAATAACAAAGGAAAAGACTAACATTTTAGAATTTTGGACGGTTTACACTGACTTCAAGACGGTTGAAATTATTTTTCGGGATGGTTCCGAGGCGGTGATGTCATTCTGCTACTGCTGTTGTTTTGGTGAAAGTAATGCAAAAGTAGTGTAATAAGGAACGATTTACTCTACACAGAAAGTAATATTGTAAAGTAATTCATTACTTTCAAATGAAAGTAACTAGTAATATGTAGTATATTACATTTTGAAAGTCACTTGCCCAACACTGGTGTTAGAGAACCCATAGGCAATTCATAGTTTTTGCTTCTTTTTTATGACCTTCTGCTCGCATGTTCTTGTTCCAAATTTATCTTTCAACTTTGTCATTTGTTGGACTCCTCTTCAACTGACGAGAGCGCATTTAGACATTTAGAGATCAGCAGGCTTTGATGCGGCAGCACGCTGAACTGATTCTGTCAAAACACCTTTGTCTTGCAGGTACACATTCACAGGAATTTATACATTTGAGTCTCTTGTAAAAATCTGCGCCCGAGGCTTCTGTATAGACGGGTTTACATTCCTTAGAGATCCATGGAACTGGCTGGATTTCATGGTCATTTCGATGGCGTAAGTATCTCACTGTGAACAACAACTTGACTTTTTTGCTGTCAGAGATCATAGAATCTAGATGATGTGGAATCAGTTAGAAATATCGACATTGATTTATGAAAATGGCATTGATTTATTACAAATGATCAATTAGGGCATCAGTGAGGAATGTGAATGCTAATGTTACAGATTAATATTCAAGTTTCTCTCGCTCTACCTGTCTCTCTCTCTGTCTGTCTACCTGTCTCTCCCGCTCTCTCTCTCTCTTTCTGTCTCTACCTGTCTCTCCCGCTCTCTCTCTCTCTCTCTCTCTCTGTCTACCCTGTCTCTCCTGCTCTCTCTCTCTCTCTCTCTCTCTCTCTCTCTCTCTGATAACCCATCTGTTTCCGCCATTGATCTGAAATTCCTCTGGCCTCACTTTGGGAATTGAGGGTTTCCATCAGACACTCGATCTGACTGCGGCCTCGCTGACAACACCCACACCTCAGACCCATTCATCTGATTCATATTCCTCTCTCTTCCTTCCTTTCTAAAGCACTCTCTCTCTCTCTCTCTCTCTCTCTCTCTCTCTCTCTCTCTCTCTCTCTCTCTCTCTCTCTCTCTCTCTCTCTCTCTCTCTCTCTCTCTCTCTCTCATATTCACCTTTGCCGGAGTCAACAGCATCCAATCTAAGTCTCCCAACATCGCCCCCGTCAATTCTAGCCACATATATCAGCCATTAGTTGATCCACCAAGTGATTTAATTGCCTCTATATGAGAAGTTACATAACCAGAAAGAGAACAGTACACTGTAAAAAAACACACACATCTTCATGGCTGGTAGAGCTGGCGCACACACACACACACACACACACACACACACACACACACACACACACACACACACACACACACACGCACACACCCCATAAATCAGCTTTCATATGATGAGTGAATGTGTATTTTCCTGCGTGTAAATAACGAGCTGTTGTAACTGTGACCTTTGACCCT
Organism: Poromitra crassiceps; assembly: GCF_964638095.1. NCBI lineage: Eukaryota > Metazoa > Chordata > Actinopteri > Beryciformes > Melamphaidae > Poromitra > Poromitra crassiceps. Next base: position 2,165,968 of record NC_139637.1, on the reverse strand, counting down.
GCAGGTATATAACAGAGTTTGTAAACCTAGGCAATGTCTCAGCTCTGCGCACGTTCAGGGTGTTGAGGGCATTGAAAACTATTTCTGTAATTCCAGGTAAGACAGGATTGGGGGGGACAGGGGACAGGGGGGGGCGAGGGTCGGTGTTTAGGTGTGTGGTGTGTCTATCTTTCTGTTCTTCTCCTTCCACCCTCCTCCTCAGTGGAGACAGGTCTCTCTGTGAGTGGCGTCGTTCCTTCCTGGTTCGCTGGTTGTCGTGCTCTTTTTGCGTGTGTGGTTTCTTTGTCATTTGGTGTGTTTGTTCTTGTGTGTGATCCTTCCCCTGTTTCAGATATATAACAGAGTTTGTGGACCTGGGCAATGTATCTGCGCTGAGAACGTTCAGAGTTCTCCGAGCATTGAAAACTATCTCTGTCATTCCAGGTGAGACTCAGTTTAAACACTAAGGCTGATCCTCTCACCCCTTTCTTTTCTACTCACTATTATTATTATTATGGTTACGGTTATGATTTTAAGCAACAAAGAGAATTGGAGACAACCATTTTTTTCTGATTTATTTTTTTCTCCGAAATTATCAAAAATGGTACTAATACATTTTTGATAGGCTTTGCAGTCTACTCTAGGGCCCTCCAAAGTGTCTGCACTCTCTTCTGCCTCAGTAGCTCTCTGATTATGAGACTCAATCGTTTCCACGGCCGCTGTGTTTCTCTTCACAAATAACTTTAGCCAAGTCCTTTCACTACCTTTAGCCCAGTCCTTTCACTAGCTTTAGCCCAGTCCTTTCACTAGCTTTAGCCCAGTCCTTTCACTAGCTTTTGGAATAAGCAAATGTCCTCTTCTTTATCAAAGACATTTCTAGCATCTAGCCGAGAGAATATCCTCAACTTGAAGACAAACATGAGAGGATTATATATTATATTATATTATATTATATTATATTATATTATATTATATTATATTATATTATATTATATTATATTATATTACGGTATATTATATTATATTATATTATATTATATTATATTATATTATAGTATATTATATTATATTATATTATATTATATTATATTATATTATATTATATTACGGTATATTATATTATATTATATTATATTATATTACAGTATATTATATTATATTATATTACGGTATATTATATTATATTATATTATACTATATTATACTATATTATATTATATTATATTATATTACAGTATATTATATTATATTATATTACGGTATATTATATTATATTATATTATATTATATTATATTATATTACGGTATATTATATTATATTATATTATATTATATTATATTACAGTATATTATATTATATTACGGTATATTATATTATATTATATTATATTATATACGGTAGGCTATTCATCAGCTAAGAATATAGAGAAGAGTAAAGCTCTTCATATTTGAAATGAATCCAGTATTTAACGATCAACATGCTTTCCAGTTCTTATACTGCAATGTTAAGGTACAAGTGAAATCAGAGGATCAATAGTTTTGTTGCACATCACAGACTAGTGATTGGATTGGAAAGCGAGGATTAAATTGGAGATTTTTTAATGAATGAATGAATTTATTATTATTATTATTACTACACAGACAAACCTTTTTAGCTGTCGATGTTCATATGAGGAAATGGCAAAAAGCTCTTAGAGAGGTCCCACAGAATATACCCATTGTTTATGGATGAAGACTGCCAAGCCTAGTGTGTGAACATATCTCTTATGCTGCATGATGCTTCTCAGTCACTTGCTTTACAATATTAGCCTTACCAAGAGCTTGGCTGACAAATGGCATTGGAAGTTTTATTTGCCCTCTCTTTTGTTTTTTAGTTTGGTTATTGATTTCTGACTTTTACGACCTACTTGAATGGTGGCCGGCCGCGCATCAAAAGAAACAGTCTGCTCACATCCTAGAGGTCGGGGGACGCAGATGGGGATGCTCGAATGACCCAGTGACCTTTGTGAATGACACTGGCCGCATGTGGCCATGTGGCATCTATCTATCTAATGATAGAGGATGTTGAACAGAAGCATGTGGCCATGTGGCATCTATCTATCTAATGATAGAGGATGTTGAACAGAAGCATGTGGCCATGTGGCATCTATCTATCTAATGATAGAGGATGTTAAACAGAAGCATGTGGCCATGTGGCATCTATCTATCTAATGATAGAGGATGTTGAACAGAAGCATGTGGCCATGTGGCATCTATCTATCTAATGATAGAGGATGTTGAACAGAAGCATGTGGCCATGTGGCATCTATCTATCTAATGATAGAGGATGTTGAACAGAAGCATGTGGCCATGTGGCATCTATCTATCTAATGATAGAGGATGTTAAACAGAAGCATGTGGCCATGTGGCATCTATCTATCTAATGATAGAGGATGTTGAACAGAAGCATGTGGCCATGTGGCATCTATCTATCTAATGATAGAGGATGTTAAACAGAACCATGTGGCCATGTGGCATCTATCTATCTAATGATAGAGGATGTTGAACAGAAGCATGTGGCCATGTGGCATCTATCTATCTAATGATAGAGGATGTTGAACAGAAGTCAACTCAACTGTGGATCGCCTTTTTAAAACAACACATCAATTGGGAAATGTGAAGGAAAAAATGTACGAGAAAAGTGCACACAAAAAGCGATCATACTCTGACTTGTAACAGTAATTCAACAAGGCCTATAGCACTGGAGTGGTGACAACATTGCTGTTTATAGTATAGTGTTTTTTCTGCTGACAATACATAGATTTGGTATACAGCGGCAGGCAAAGAACTAAACAAAATATGGGGGTTTTGGTTAATTGCTTAATTGGTAATTGGTTAATGGTATAATTGCTATATAACACTCTCATCCTAGATGAGAAAAGTCGCCTCAATTTGGATAAGAATAGCTCTACTGCTGCTCGGCTATTTGACTGCTATCTGCCTTTTCACTGGGGCTTTCTGAATGTGGAAGCCTACATTTAGACCATATTGATTTGACAAGAAGAGCGGTACAGTACAGTTGGTAAAGCCTAACTGTACAGTACCTGTAAGAGACCAAACCGAAAATCCTGGGTCCACGTTTGAGTTCCTCCTGGACCCAAGCGAATGCTGCCTGTCTGAAGATGACCATGGTCCAGAAGGTAAAAAACGATTTTGTCTTCAGTAAAGATCTGGATGAGACAGACTACAGGGTGGCGGTTATGGGTGGGGAGACACTGCTTTTCCTATTATTATTAACACCATAATACAAGACAGTTGAAGAAGGTGCCCTCACCAGGGCGCTGGCATTGAACTGCTCCTGTTGTTCAGCCTTGGAGTTTAAATGACCTGCATGTTGGTTTCTTAGACCCCCTGCCTGTGCCCCTTCATTGTGCTGCTGTGCTCTCCTTTCTTTCTTATAGATTTCCTCTCACTTCTTCTACAGAGTCTTCCCCCTCTTCTCCCCCCACCCACACTTAATCCATCGCTAGCAAATGAAATTCAAATCTCTCTCTGGAGACATTTTCTTTGGCCTGACGGCTGAAGTATTTGATTTTCTTTGAGAATTATGACCCTGTGTCACTCTTGATGGCTCTGAAAAGGGTGGGAAGGCTCCCTAAATATTTTCTGTTTGTTTTGTTTCTAGAAATGTTATGTACTGTATGTCTAATCTGTCAATTTCGTCCAAAATGTATTACTACCTATATCTAAAATGATACAATATTCAGTCTAAAAAAAAAAAAAAGCATCATAATGATATTTTACTAAATTGTATTTAAAAATGGTCTTGCATATGAAAATATATTTTCATAATATGACTTAGCTACTTTTTATGCTCTAGTCTAGCTAAACTGCAGCCCCTCCTAATTTCTCAACTTAAATCTAGTCTAAACTGGATATTTCCCAGTGACTGATCCCTAAAAGTATTAGAGTATTAGAGTAATACTAAGTAATAGAGTATTACCAGTATTACAGGATTAGAGTATTACCAGTATGACCTACAACAGTATTTTAGAGAACTTCCAGTAGAATTAGACAGACTCCAAAGATGCAGACCTGGGACACCAGCACCTCCTGTATCACCTCTGTGGTGTGTGTGGCTGCCTTCCAGGCCTGAAGACCATTGTGGGCGCCTTGATCCAGTCGGTGAAGAAGCTGTCGGACGTGATGATCCTGACCGTCTTCTGCCTGAGTGTCTTTGCCCTCATCGGCCTGCAGCTCTTCATGGGCAACCTGCGGCACAAGTGTGTGATCTGGCCAATCAACTCCACCGAGAACTACCTGGCCAACGGCAGCAAGGGCTTCGACTGGCACGAGTACATCAACAACGACAGTAAGTCTGTGCGTCCTGGTGGCTCACCTGGTGGCTCACCTGGTGGCTCACCTGGTGGCGCACCTGGTGGCTCACCTGGTAGCGCGTGTGCAACGGGGGGTCGGTCCTCCGCGCGGACGGCGCAGGTTCGGGTCCGATCGACCCAGGGTTCTTTGCCGCATGTCGTCCCCTCTAGTAAAGGCAAAATGTCCCAAAAATAATCTAAAAAAAGTCAAAGCTTATCCAAAGCACTGCTCCAAAATCCCAAGAATCCAGAGATATCTTTTTAAATTTTTGCAAGAATCTGGAGCATATCTGGAGGTTTTTTGATATGCTTTCCACATTATGCTCTCGTGCCATTTAAAAAAATGTGGACTCAGTATTTGCCTAGAACATCACCAAATCTGTAGCATATCATCACTCTGACACCAGATATGTGATGTGTGTAGCATTCAAAATATGGCTTCATTCATTCATCGGGAAAATATCTTAACCACATATTCTGATAGTGTCTAAGTGGTCCCAATCCGGAGATAAGCTGCTCTCCAGATATGATATTTTAGAGAGGATCCAACACACATTTCATCATATCTGGGTCATAGTTTGAAATATCCGAGCGAAACCATCTCTGGATTCTGGGGTATTTTGCACAACGGTGAGCTGGCAATGCTCGAGGAGTATGTCGTCAGTCCATATGCTGAAATTAGAAAACAATATGTCATCTTGGCACTGGGTGGACAAAAGGAATAGAGAGGCAAAGTGACCGCCTACTTCCTGCTTCAGCACTGTACCAGAGATTTTTATCCGCCATTTATTTTCCCATAGACATTTCGTAAAATGCGTATAAAAATAGTTTTACTTGTTCAAACCAAACGGTTCAGCTGTATTTAGAATCGGGAGAGACCATAGAACATTTCACTCGGACCAAAACTTAAAGGTCCCAATTCGTGCAGCTGTAACCTCTTAAAAACGTGTGTCTCTGGTCCATAAAACATGATTCTGGATTAATTTGTCGAAAATATAGCAACCAAGTGTAAGGGGCGTGGCTTGAAGGAGACTGCAGGGGGAAGCTGGCTAGGGACAAATCCAACTCTGGCAGTTCTGAGGTTGTGACCACTCATTACAGGGAGGGATGACAGCAGTATATATGCATTTACAAGTAAAAACAGCTTTTGCACGGAATGGGACCTTTAAAAAACTAGATATTTTCTTTAAATTCGCAAAAAAAATTACGTTTGGTCTTAGTGAAATGTTATGTGGTCTCCTGTTTCTAAATATAGCTGAACCGTTTGGTTTGAACAAGTAAAACATTTTTACAAGCATTTTACGAAATGTCTATGGGAAAATATATGGCGGATGAAAATCTCTGGTACAGTGCTGAAGCAGGAAGTAGTCACTTTGCCTCTCTATCGGTTTGAAATCAACTGCGTTGAAATTAAAATGCATGTGCAAACAGAAATAAGCTTGAGTGGATTTATAGACCAACTAACAACTGTAGATATACTGTATACAGACGAGAACGAGACAGAAATGACTCATAATAACCTGCTGTGTTTGTTTTGTCTTCAGCCAACTTCTACGTGCTGCCTGGCGCGCTGGACGCTCTGCTCTGTGGGAACGGCTCGGACGCCGGGTGAGTTGCCTTTCTCTGTCCTCCTCCTCCCACTGCCGAGCCCAAACCCAGACCCACTGTGGTTCTTCTATCTGCCTGGAGCCAGATTACATTCTAAGTAAATAGCGCTGAGTCATTTCTGGGCCGGGTGCCCCCTCTTCTCCTTCTCTCCCCCCTCCTCAGACGCTGCCCGGAGGGCTACACTTGCATGAAAGCTGGGAGGAATCCAAACTACGGCTACACCAGCTTTGACAGCTTCGGCTGGGCCTTCCTGGCTCTCTTCCGACTCATGACGCAGGACTTCTGGGAAAACCTCTACATGCTGGTACAGCTGATGTGTTGCTTTTAAGTCACAGTACACCTATACGCACATAGCAGTCCAAAACCATGACTGCATATAATACTGTATTGTGTGTATGTATATTATATATATTAGAGATGTCACAATATATGATTGCACGATATATCGCGATATCAAAAAGTGACGATATGTATCGTTGAGATGGAATCTCATATCGTGAGAAAAAGAAGCTGAACGTGGTGGCACTGATCTGCATCTGATTGCATGCTCGCTCTCCTTTTCATTGCTTTGTTTGAACAGACGAGGGACGTTACAGACACGGAGGATGAAAATGGTGAAATGACTCAAATTAGCGTGGAGGATGCCCCCTCAACTTACAAATCGATCGCAAAAAAATATTGTTAAAATATCGTATAGTTATCGTGAACCCAATGTCGTGTATCGTATCGTGAACTGAGTGTATTGTGACACCCCTAAAATATATATATATATATATATATATATATATATATATATATGTATATATATATATATACTGTATATATATATTAGAATTAGAAGTGCATAGAGCAGCAAGGTCTATCATCACTCCATACTGATTCTAGGTAACCGTAACAGAGTCAGCAAGGGGCATGACATGAAAGTAGTAGATAACATGAGAAACATGGCTACTCCTGCACATAACACTGACCTCATCTTAATAGAGAGCCAAAGTGGAACGTCACTTCCTGCTTCAGCACTGGACCAGAGATTTTCATCCGCCATTTATTTTCCCGTAGACATTTCGTAAAATGCGTATAAAAATAGTTTTACTTGTTCAAACCAAACGGTTCAGATATATTTAGAAACAGGAGAGACCGCATAACATTTCACTCGGACCAAAACGTTAAAAAAAATACAGGTTTAAAGAAAATATTCTATCAATGTTGTTTTTGGTCCGAGTGAAATGTTCAATGGTCTCACCCGATTCTAAATACAGCTGAACCGTTTGGTTTGACCAAGTAAAACTATTTTATAAGCATTTTACGAAATGTCTATGGGGAAATAAATTGCGGAAGAAAGTCTCTGGTACAGTGCTGAAGCAGGAAGTGACGTTCAATTTGCCTCTCTATAATAACGTCAGAATTTCCCCTCTGGGATAAATAAAGTATCTATCTATCTATCTATCGATCGATCTATCTATCTATCTATCTATCTATCGATCTATCTATCTATCTATGGGACCCTCATGAGACCCTCAAGCCTCCACTTGGGGCAGCAGAGTGGAGGGAAAGAAGCATGAAATATGAACAGCTCAGGATGACAGTATGTTGCCAGTGAGGGGGATGAGACTTGATGGGAGCATCCCAGCTCATGCTACTATTTTTGGTCGTACCTTTGAAGTTCAGAGGCTCTTGCTGCTACTTTGTATCTTCAGAATGATGATTTACAGCAGCCGGGTTTTAGGTCTGCTGTCGAATCTTCTTTGTCAGGTGTTCAGAATAATGTGCTGTTGCACCAACGGAAATTGAATATAGCAGAGCACAGCAAATTATCCTACTTTTCCTACTTCAGCCCATTTTGATATATATATATATATATATATATATATATATATATATACAGTATATACACACACAGACACACACACACACACACACACACACACACACACACACACACACACACACACACACACACACACACACACACACACACACACACACAATGCATATATATGTATATTTTGCATACTATATATATATTATACATACAGTATATATATGAAGCTGAAGACTGAAGAGTAATTTAATATATGATGTATATAATGTAATTTAACTGATGCTAGTGGCCAGTTTTCAGTAATGTGTCTGTATTTAGACACTTGTGAGGTGTGGTCATGTGACTAGAGGACAGTGTATAGGTTTGGTCATGTGACTAGAGGACAGTGTATAGGTTTGGTCATGTGACTAGAGGACAGTGTATAGGTTTGGCCATGTGACTAGAGGACAGTGTATAGGTTTGGTCATGTGACTAGAGGACAGTGTATAGGTTTGGTCATGTGACTAGAGGACAGTGTATGAGACTCGTGTCATGCGGTGCTCCTCTTGCTTGGGAGTGTCGCAGTGTGTTGTGCTGGATACCCTTCCTCCCTCCCTGCACTGCACTGCATGTAAACCACATTCATAATGGATGTGTGAGGGATTTGCTCTGCTGTATCCCAGGAAGTCCTCTTGGCTCTGCTCCCTGCTGACAGCTGTAGTCCCCCTAGTTTCCCCTTGAAGGGGAAACCAAGGGAGGGCAGCCAACGGGCGACATTTTCATTCAAATCTGGGCGGCCTGTGAATGCCTGTGTGTGAATGGAACAAAATCGAGACGATCTCTGCTCACCTACAGTTATATACATACCACAACCTTGCAACAAGCCTACAACATGACCATCAATCATTTTCATCAAAGGAAAGTAGGCCATCATGGCACAGAAGGTCACAGCTAGAAGGTCCTGGGTTCTATTCCCACCTGGGACGCTGTGAGCGCTGAAGGAGTGCGTGCCCGTCCGCATGTCCTCGAGTGCCCGCCGCCCGTAACCTGATGCTGCCAGATGGATGGAGGTTGTTTCACAATCTACATCTACGTGGTGGTATTGTGAATTTGTGAACTCAATAGCGCCCCATCTGGCGGAGTCAGAAAGGGCCTTTCTGTGTGGAGTTTGCATGTTCTCCCCGTGATCCCTGGGGGTTTCCTTCATATAGGAACCCCTCACAAAAACATGCAATATCCTGGTCGCTGAAGTGGTGCCTCCTCTGGTCGTTCGGGGAGCCTGTTCGGAGGGAGGGGAACTCGTTGGAATAGCGTGATCCTCCCATGTGCTATGTCCTACCGGTGAAGCTTCCCCTGTCAGGTGAAAAGAAGCGGCTGGCTAACTGCCCATGTCTCGGAGGAAGCATGGAGCCAGTTTCAGCTCTCCCCAGATCGGCAGAGGGTGGAGCAGCAACCAGGATAAATAAATTAAAATTAGCACTAATGGGGGATAAAAATGGGGTAAAGAAATCAGCCTTGCCTCTGCAGCCCCGTCTGCTCACATCGATGACACCCCAATCGATATATATATAAGAAATGATTGGCCGTGCACTGACTAGTATGGTGTGCATGGAAAACTAGGTCAAAATCCATAACTCTGGCCATGTTTCCTCCTCCCATCCACAGTCCAGATGAAGGGACAGACATTTATGCCAAGCTCATTTCTGCATCCAGAAGTGGCCAGTCTGCCAAAGACGATGGGATTCAAGCAAGACGGCCCAACTTCAACTCACTTCCTGTCATTTTGTCACGTGGGTTTTGCCCACGGACACGCCCACTCAGGAGACTTTCGGCAGGTCTGAGTCAATGGTTGACCACGCCCATTTAGGAGACTTGCTTCTACCATTTGTTAGAATTGGCGGAGCCTGCGGTGACCCATCTATAGTCATATAATATCTATGAGTCTACCCTTTCTCGTTTTCCACCGCTGACTCCATTTTATTTTGACGAGTCATTGTGAGCGAGATCGTGCGGTCGCATATCAGATGTCATGAGTGTCTCTGTCGTCTTGTCTCCTCCTCCACCACTACACTGCCTCCCAACACAGACGTTGAGGGCGGCGGGGAAGACCTACATGATCTTCTTCGTGCTGGTGATCTTTGTGGGATCCTTCTACCTGGTCAATCTGATCCTGGCTGTGGTGGCCATGGCCTACGAGGAGCAGAACCAAGCCACCATGGAGGAGGCCCTGCAGAAGGAGGAGGAGTTCAAGGCCCAGCTGGAGCAGCTGAGGAAGCAGCAGGAGGACGCCCAGGTCAGTACTCTGCTCTCTGCTGGTCAGTGCTCTGCCCTCTGCTGGTGACGAGCGTGTGGTTGGTCAAATACAGGAAGATGAATGAATGAATGAATGAATGAAACCTTTATTGCCCCTCAGGGAATTTGTTATGCACAGGGAGAGCTAAGAGGATAAGATGGAGGCCCTCTATGGCCAAGAAATAATAGTCGAATAATACAAATTATTCCTGGATAATAATAAAAGTTATTCCTGAATCATCCTTGTTGTATCAGTGACTATGTTTACATGGACTGCAATATTCCGATATTAACGCCGATTAAGACTAGTATTACGATCTTAGTCGCATTATTAAAGTGCATTGCAGACATGTAGAGTACAGTGTTTCCCCTACCATTCCACAGGCCTGGCGGGCCCGCCAGGCCAACGGCGCCCCCGCCAGGCCAGATTAATAGTATTATTATTTATTTTAATATTCCCTGCTTTCCCCAAAATCTCAATAAACCTTTATGGCATACTATTACTACTGGTGCCGACAGTGTTGACAGTAATAGAAGATGCCAAATCATTCAAAACAATAAGCATTTTGCTTTTAGGAGCATTGCGCCAGCGTGCGGCGCTGTTCCAAAACGTTGTTGCCTGGGAAACGCACATCCCATAATACAACTGTTCACATCGCATCACATAATAGTATGATGATACTTGGGATGCCATTGCGAACATAGATGCGAACAGGTCAGCTAACAGTTTAGCGTCGCCAGCGAGGGCCTCCACCGTTGCGGTCGGGGTACGTTTAGAAATCCCTCCAGGCCTGAAGATGTTTCTAGGGGAAACACTGGAGTATACACCTATGATGTTCATCGGCGTTTTCGCAGCATTTTGCGACATGTACGGCAGTCAAACTGCTCGACGACGCATGCTCTAGCTTCCAGCAAGTGGTGCGCAACTTGTTTACAGAAGAAACGATGACTGCCACCGTTAAAAAGAAGTCCCAACATCTCATCCCTAACACGCTAGAAACATTCAGGACGGAAACGCAGTGTAGGACGTAAGGACGCCATGTGGGCATGTGTCTTCAGTCATTAATCGGACTATGCTCTGTAGCATGTAAACAGGAATATGAATGGAATATTCCATAAGCAACTCATGTAAACAACCTTAATTGAAATATTGTCTTAACTTAAAGTCCCTGGAAACCAGAAATATTTATTTATTATTTAGCATTTTGAGTTCATCACATCACAGGACCCTATGTTAATAAGCCACCAGCCAAATTTGAACGATGATGAACGTCGCAAAGTATATAAATTTAGGTTTGACAGGTGTGGCAAAACGCATGAGAATCGATTATTTTTTAGAGTGTTTTTTCTCCCGCGGAATGTGTGGGCGTGTCCGTCTGCAGCAGGTTTTCCGAGAGAGAGAGCGCGAGACAGAGGGGGGAAGGGAAACGGAGAAAGAGATCAAGTTACACAGCACTCCCGAGTGTGTGTGTGTGTGTGTGTGTGTGTTTGTGTGTGTGAGAGAGAGTAACCTCTCTCTTACCAGCCTGTGTGTCTCTCTCTGTGCTCTCTCTCTCTCACTAGTCCCGAGAGAGAGAGAGAGAGAGAGAGAGAGAGAGAGAGAGAGACGGCACACAGAGTGGGAGGGAGACGGACAGGCTCCCTCGCTGTCCGTCTCCCTCCCACTCTGTGTGCCGTCTCTCTCTCTCTCTCTCTCTCTCTCTCTCTCTCTCTCTCTCTCTCTAGGAGAGAGAGAGAGAGAGAGAGAGAGAGAGAGAGACGGCACACAGAGTGGGAGGGAGACGGACAGGCTCCCTCGCTGTCCGTCTCCCTCCCACTCTGTGTGCCGTCTCTCTCTCTCTCTCTCTCTCTCTCTCTCTCTCTCTCTCTCTCTCTCTAGAGAGAGAGAGAGAGAGAGAGAGAGAGAGAGAGAGGAGAGGAGAGGAGAGGAGAGGAGAGGAGAGAGAGAGGAGAGGGAGAGAGAGAGAGAGAGAGAGAGAGAGAGAGCAGCATAGCGCTCGGCACATAGTGGGAGGCAGACGGACACTGAGGGAGCGCTGTCACTGGGGGCAAAGAACAGGACAAAAGGAGGGTGGGTGCGGATTGCGCGCGTGTACAAAGGTTATATAGAGCTTATGACGTCATAAGCTCCTGCGTTTTAGCACCTCGCGCACTGCTGTCTTCAATGAGGAAGTACTTTGTAGAATCTTGTAGAAAAGTGGCGATTTTAAGGCTTTGGGTTGAAAGTAATGTATAATAATTTCGGAGGCACAAAATTACTAACATAAGACCCTAAATAACATAGTTAGAACGTTTTTGTGGATTTTGGTTTCCAGGGACTTTAACGCTAGAAGGTCCTGGGTTCAATTCCCACCTGGGACGCTGTGAACGCTGAAGAAGTGCGTGCCCATCCGCATGTCCTCGAGTGCCCGCCGCCCGGGAGGGGTCGTCAAAAGGGCCTTTCTGTGTGGAGTTTGCATGTTCTCCCCCTGCCTCCCGGGGGTTTCCTTCATATAGGAACCCCTCACCAAAAACATGCAATATCCTGGTCGCTGAAGTGGTGCCTCCTCTGGTCGTTCGGGGCGCCTGTTCAGAGGGAGGGGAACTGGTTGGAATAGCGTGATCCTCCCATGTGCTATGTCCTACCGGTGAAGCTTCCCCTGTCAGGTGAAAAGAAGCGGCTGGCTACTGCCCATGTCTCGGAGGAAGCATGGAGCCAGTTTCGGCTCTCCCCAGATTGGCAAAGGGTGGAGCAGCAACCAGGATAAATAAATGAAAATTAGCACTAACGGGGGATAAAAATGGGATAAAAAATCAGGGGGAGGGAAATATTATAAAAAAAATAAAAAAATAAAAAACTTAACATCTTAACTTCCATTCCATACGTGTGTTTTCTGTCAGGCCGCCGCCATGGCGACCTCTGCGGGCACAGTGTCGGAGGACGCGGTGGAGGACGATGGAGGAGGGCATCTGTCCTGCAGCTCCTCCGAGATGTCCAAGCTCAGCTCCAAGAGCGCCAAGGAGCGACGCAACCGCAAGAAGAAGTGGCGGCAGAAAGAGCAGGACAAGGAGAAGGGCGACAGCGAGAAGTTTGTCAAGTCGGAGTCGGACGACGGCAGCAAGAGGAGCCGCTTCCGTTTCCCCGACAACCGCCTGGGTCGAAAGTCTTCCATCATGAACCAGGTGAGAAGACAGAAGATGATGATGATGACGATGTCCACGCACCTTCAGCCACCTGTAGTGACCCTTTTCACGGGGGCCATTTTGTGTGGAAAAGGCAGAATAAACACAGGTGCAAGCAAAACACTAATGAGGGGTTTCCAAATTCCAATCATGGAAGTTTGAAGCCCTCATTAGTGTTGTGCTTGCACCTGTGTTTACCCTGCCTTTTTGACACAAAATGGCCCCCGTGAGAAGGGTCTATAGCACTGTAGAGTAGATGACTGAAAGTTCTCAACTGTTCTCAATGTTTTCAAGCCATTTACTTTCATAGCTGTTTTGTAAATTTGACTTGAGGAACGCTTTATGAGGTTCAGTGACTATTGATCACGTGCCAAATGTGAAAAACGATGCCACAACAACCAAAACAACAGAGCCACAGAATTAGAAGAGAAATGTTTTTTTTAATATATATCT
>NC_139637.1:2059818-2142318 GCF_964638095.1 Poromitra crassiceps | reverse complement strand
TCAACCGTGACCTGGACTACGTCAAGAACGGCAGCGGCATCGGCAGCAGCGTGGGCAAGTACATGATCGACGAGGACCACATGTCGTTCATCCACAACCCCAACCTGACCGTGTGCGTGCCCATCGCCGTGGGAGAGTCCGACTTTGAGAACTTGAACACGGAGGACTTCAGCAGCGAGTCGGAGAACGAGAACAGCAAAGAGGTCAGTAAGAGGAGGTGCATGGATTTAGGCTATAGAGACACTGCGGACGGAGCGCGTCATCATTCAGAAGCCACGCCCAAAACGGGGGGAAACGGAAACCCCCCCTCCAATCCTGGCGATCTCCTATGTCACGTGCATGGTTACGTGTTGCACAAAAAGATCGTATATACGGAAGATGAACACTCCAACTTACTTCATTGAAAGCAACATCCACATTTTTCTTCTCGCCAATTCTCAATGGCTTCCTTGTTTTGCTCAGGAGTACAAAAAACTTTAACTGGCGATTTTTTACATTTGTTGTCTGCGCAGCCCCACCACACAACAGCTTTTAGCTATGTTTAATTCAAGGAAAATTATGCTGGTGTATGGAAATGAACGGAGCTTTTCCCCCGTGATGGGCGTGGCCTATTTCATGCAGTGTCTCTATAGGGGTGGTTGATACAGCATAGTGATACAACATATTGTGTGTGGTGATATATCGTATCGCACAAATGCCAAGTAACGCGGTATTTTATCATATAAATTGTCAGGTGCGTGCAACATTTATGACATGATGGTTTTTTGATTATGGTTTTGGTATGATGGTGTTTCTGTCTGGTTGATAATCTAATTTTGCTGTGAGATGTGAGATGAACAGAGTGGAAATCTTATCCTATATAAGATAAAACAGATGTTTGACAAAGGTTTTCCCTTTGGGGACATCATTCGCAGTTGAACAAAAGGTAATAAATCGCAATATTTATAAAATCGCAATAATATTGTATCGTGACTTACGTATCGTGATAAAATTGTATCGTGGGGCCTCTGGTGATTCAAACCCCTAATTTAGGCAGTTCTGATTGGATAGCACCAAAATGCTGGAGGGGGAAAAAACAATAAGAAACAGGCTGGAAACCACTGCCTGCAGCTCGTTTTCCAGGAGACGATGAAATCTTTGTGGATTTCAGGATGTAAATATTGCTTTGATTACATCACAGTAATAGAGAGGCAAAGTGAACGTCACTTCCTGCTTCAGCACTGTAGCCTACCAGAGATTTTCTTCCGCAATTTATTTTCCCATAGACATTTCGTAAAATGCTTATAAAAATAATTTTACTTGGTCAAACCAAACGGCTCAGCTATATTTAGAATCAGCAGAGACCATAGAACATTTAACTCTGACCAAAACTATATATATAAATATTTTTTTATATTTTCTTTAAACCCGCATTTTTTTTACGTTTTGGTCTGAGTGAAATGTTATGCGATCTCTCCTGTTTCTAAATATATCCGAACCCTTTGGTTTGAACAAGTAAAACTATTTTTTTAAGCATTTTGAAGAAATGTCTACGGGAAAATAAATGGCGGATGAAAATCTCTGGTACAGTGCTGAAGCAGGAAGTGACGTTCCACTTTGGCTCTCTATAGTGGCTTGTGTCCATGTGTGATTGTCTTTGTTGTTATTGTAATAATGCTCAGTTATTCTATTGTTGCCGTGCGGTTTCTCCTCTCAGGGCAGTAAAATCATGGGTGTGGTCGGCCGCACTGCCCAGACACCAATATAACTCCATCACTCAGTACAGTGGTGTAGAGCTGTGTGGAGGAAATGCATATGTGCTGACCCGGCTCTTTTTACAAAACACATTAAGACTCTCGGAGCAGATGGTCTGCCATTTGATATTCTATAGTCATGTTCGTGGAGATGATATGCCATGTTCAGGATTGTTATACTGCAGTGGTTCTCAAATGAGGGTCCGGGGACCCCCAGGGGTCTGTGGCACTTTGCCAGCAAAAAGTTTTCAGGAAAATAAAAAAAAATATATATTTTTTGCAAAAGCTTCATAGTTCAATGAAAATATTTTATGCTTTAAATCTAAAATGGTTCATGGATTACATTCTAATCTAACAAACCTATCAATTTAAAAGTCGAGCACGTTACCGTGGAAACAATTAAGCTTAGCCCAAAATCACAAATCAGAATGAGGGGGTCCCCGGTATATTATCTACAGTATCTTGTAAGGGCTCCTTGTCTGAAAAACATTTGAGAACCTCTGTGTTATAGCATTCATCCCTATCTAGTAAAGCCTCATACTACAGTATATCAAATACTACATGTATTTTTGGAAACAATGAATATATCAATTATGATCATCAGTCATATTAGGCTAAACTGAGCTCATCATCTTTTCACTTAATTTATTCCTTAGCAAATCCTTGGCTGTGCAATGAAAATGGTAAAATCTTCATAGCAGCTGTTTGTGTGTGTGTGTGTGTGTGTGTGTGTGTGTGTGTGTGCGTGCATGTGCGTGTGTGTGTGTGTGTGTGTGTGCGTGCATGTGCGTGTGCACTCGTGTCTGTGTGTGCTCATATGTCTGTACTGCTCCAGCTGGATGACACCAGTTCGTCTGAGGGCAGCACCATTGACATCAAGCCAGATGTGGTGGAGGAGGTGGTGGTGGAGACGGTGGAGGAGTACCTGGACCCGGAGGCCTGTTGGACAGATGGTAAAGCCTCCGCTCCACAGCACCCATACTCCCCGAGGGGCTGAGTGGAAAGTGATAGGGGGCTGCAGCTGTGAAGGACAGCTTCATTACAGAGGATCGCTCACGCATGCATATTGTGTCTGTCTGTATCTCCGCCATCTTGCTATCTAGCTAGCTATTTTCACAATGGTTTCACTTCCAACATTGTTTATGCATACTTACATTGACAGAAAGATAGCACATATTTGTAGATATTTAGTCAT
Organism: Poromitra crassiceps; assembly: GCF_964638095.1. Taxonomy (NCBI): domain Eukaryota; kingdom Metazoa; phylum Chordata; class Actinopteri; order Beryciformes; family Melamphaidae; genus Poromitra; species Poromitra crassiceps. The sequence continues at coordinate 2,139,390 of NC_139637.1, read as the reverse complement.
TCATATCCAAGTAAGCAATCAAGACTATTGGTATCTTAACACTTAAGATGTTGACATTTTCAGTTGCATATAATGTTTGTATAACGCCACAATTGTTTATTTTTGCTACTTTTATTATTCTGTTATTATTACATCTGCCAATGGCGTTGGCCGGGAGGTCATGTTTTTGCCCCTGTCTTTCCGTATGTCTGTCTGTTTATTTGTCAGCAGGATATCTAAAAACTTTTTAAATGGATCTACACAAAACTTTGTAGAAAAGTATGTCATGGGCCAACTTAGAACTGATGAACTTTCCACGCCCCCACTGGCCAAAAGGGGGTGTAGCAATGGGCGTGGCCAATCACAAAAAAGTAATTTCCAAACCGATTCACATTCGCAAAAAGGCGCCTAACTTCCAAACGGATTCATGTAACACCACAAAACCTTGTTGAAAGGTTGGCGGAGGTATGCACTCTACCGAGTGCGCTCTACGTTCTACTCTTTTGATTAGTTTTGATTTTTATTCTATTCTTCCATTTTTGAGCTTCAACATTTTTTTTTTCCGAATCCGATTTTGCTGCTGCAGCAACTTCGTTTCCTCGTATTTCAATTAATAAATGTCAGCGTATCGTATCTTTATATTGTCTTGTCTTATCTTATCTTCAATGTTGTCCTCAGCTTGTGTGGCCAAGTACAAGTGCTGCGACGTTCCCATCACGCACGGCTGGGGGAAGCCCTGGTGGTGGCTGAGGAAGACCTGCTACCTGATCGTGGAGCACAACTGGTTTGAGACCCTCATCATCTTCATGATCCTCCTCAGCAGCGGTGCCCTGGTGAGGAAGCATTTACATACAGAAGCAACTTGTCACTCAAGTTGTGTGTGTGTGTGTGTGTGGTGCCTTTGGTTAGGCTGCTCAGCCCCCAGTGCTGCTTGGCTGGGGGGAGGAGCCCGGAGCGGCAGAGCGGCACCGTGTGATTAATGGACTGTACCATTTATCAAAATAGGGGGATCTATTTCGGGTGCCAGGAGGGCTATGTTCTCAAGCGTGTCAAAGCGCTACTAAAATAAGGGCACGGACTGGTGCATAGCTGCATTAGCAGCAGGGGTATTTGAAATAATCTCAAGTAGAGGGGGTATTTCTTTTTGAACAGTAAATCATTGTTAGTATTATCAGTCATGATTGGGCTGTAGCGCTGTATACAATTTCATTATCTCAAGTGTATTTCATCATGTGGCGTATACTCCCCCCACCCCCTCCCCCTCCCCAGCTGATGCATGTTCCCCGTATGTATCTCCACAGGCCTTTGAAGATGTCTACATCGAGCAGAGGAAGACCATCCGGATCATTTTGGAATACGCCGACAGGGTCTTCACCTACATCTTCATCCTGGAGATGTTGCTGAAATGGGTGGCCTATGGCTTTGTCAAGTATTTCACCAACGCCTGGTGTTGGCTGGATTTCTTCATTGTGGATGTAAGTCCCATCATCTCCTCTGGTTCCTCTGTCATGTCATGTGTGTGGTAGACTAGAGCAGAAGGTTCGGTCAGCAGTCCCCCAACCACACCCTGCTGGTCCCTCAGAGCAACACACTGCTCAGCTCACAGAGGAGATACACTGCAGCCTCCTGAACAGCTCAACCATCTGATTGGATCTATTTTGGCTGTGATGTAAAAGCATCTAATTTCTCAAAAGAATTCACAAAATATGCACAATATATTTGCATAAAATGTGCATAATATATATACGAAATGTGATGTCATGTCTATGCAATTTCATTCCAGTAGTGTTGCCCCTAGTGTTGGCTATTGGGTGTGGTTAGGTTTGAGAAGTCAGTTAGGTTATAATAAAATGAAAATCTGCTTCATGGCATGCGATGGGTGAGAGGGCATTTGTTCCGTCTGCTTTATTTACTACCTTAAGGTCAGTGTTTTACGAGACTATACTGTAGTCTGTCCGTATCAAACGCACACATGCCTCGCTCACCTTTTGACAGCTCCATCAAGCTACAATTCCCTGTTTTTTCTCTTGGTTTCTTGTCACTCTGAGATGCTTGAATATGTCCCATAAATTCTCTGCTTGTGAATCAAGACACTGATGATGCCGGTGCTCCACAAGCGAGGGATTGTCTCACGTGTTGCTCTCCTGTGTGCTCATTGAAAACCAATTTGATTGTTTTGAGACAGAATTAAGGAGACGAGTGATTCAAATTTGAGGACAATGCTAGTCAAGCATGGGTGCCGACGCAAATTGGAATCAACCAATCAATAACCAAGCTTATTGATTACGCCCATATTCAAGTCATGCTCAGTCCAATGGTATGGTGTCAACGATGTCTCTCTGTACAGATGTCTTTTGGCCGTGTCTCTGACCTGTAAGATGTTTTTGCCTTTGTCCTTTCTCTCTGAGGCCGTTTACACCTGGCACTAACATGCGTTTTCTGTGATCAGATTGCAATCGGATAGTGCTTGACCACATTAGACCACATTTATTTCATTTAAACCTGGCGTTAGCATGCGTTTTGGGTGATCAGATTGCAATCTGATTGCAATCTGATCACCCAAAACGTGTGTCCTCTCAATCCGCATACAATTGCTGTATGCAGATTGAGAGGACACATTGCATTTTTGCACTTGTGTTCAATGTGGTCACAATGCGTCCCCGACCACCTCCGGAGGTGTCTTGGGGGGGGGCGTTTACGCCTGTACTTCAAGTGGTCAAGCACTATCCGATTGCAATCTGATCACAGAAAACGCATGTGAGTGCCAGGTGTAAATGGCCTCCCTGTGTCCTTCTCTGCTCCTCGTGTCGGTCAAGTCTGAAAGACAAGAACAGGGAACGTTCTTCACTCTATTCTTTGGCAGTTGATTGTAAGGTTGCTGAATATGACTATAATGGATTTCACTCATAGTTTCCAACATAATAGACAATTTCCACGCCTACAAGCTTAAAAACAGTTCAATTTCATATATAGATGCTATTATTGTTGACATAACGAGCAACATGCACTGATTGGCAAAATTATCAATTAGCAGGCGATTGGATAGAAGGAGGATTTTCCCGAGTTCTGACTTTCTCCTTGAACTAACCACCTCTCCACAGTGTCCAACACCTCGGCCAATACCCGTGAATGGACTCCTCCTAATGGCCTGAGGTTGGCACATTGACACATTCTAAGATCTGTGAAGCAGACAGTAATAATCAAACCCTTTTTATTACACCTCATGGATAATGTACACATACTGTAGTTTCTACACCATGTATGAATCTATTCACCTTATGTAGCCCCGCCCACTTGACCCATTGTAACATCACTTCCTGTTCAAAACGCCGGCTGTTTTACCTGCTCAAACTAGTCTGACTCACCTGGTCAAACCATAGTTTTGACTCACATTATGAGTCAGACTAGGTTTATGAGTCACAGGAAGTGTAAATACAATCGGAACTTTCCCCATTGTATTTACACTTCCTGTTAGTCTCTCAAGCCAGACGGTCTCTTCTTCTGCATAAGGTGAATACAGCTTATAGTTTATACAGCTTGAAGTGACATTGTGTTTCCAATAGGAATGGGACGATATGTTTCTCAGGATACGATTTGATACACGACGATATGGGGTTCACGATTTCGATAAAACCACAATACGATGATGTAATCTCGAAAAGTCCAATGACAACACAGTACGACTGTGCAGAATTATGTTGATTTCTGAGTCACAAATCGTTTTAGTAAATGACACTGGTAAAGGTAAAGGTAAAGTCCCACTGATTGTCACACACCTGAATGTGTGAAATTTGTTCTCCGCATTTGACTGGCTCACTAGAATGTAAACAACAATTAAGAAATGTCATTACAACGTGCAGGTGACAGGATTTCAGTGGAGAGCTTGTGAAACCAAGCTGTCTCATTTGTGATTATTACTACAGCAGAATATAATGTCGCCAATATCACAATACATTTTTCTGCCCCACAATACATATGCTATTGTCATATTTTTCTATTAATTTGGTATATATATGTTGAAGTTCATTATATATCGTCCCATCCCTAGTTTCTAAATATTTCCTAAACTAAAATGCACAGCTGTTTCCAATTCACACTTCACAAGAACGCAGAACACATAGATATAGAACACATAGATATCCTAATCATCTAACACTATGATGCAGTAATTGCAGATAATTGCCATTGTAGACTCCAAGGTGCATAATGGTTAATATCGCCTTATATGCCCCCCCCCCCCCTTCCGCTCCGCCCCGCTTCACGCACACCAACCCCCAGTATTCAGCACCCTGGTGGTGGGTGGGGGAGCTGCAGGTGTGTTGTGGAAGCGAACACTTGGGACAGTGCGCCACCTTCCCCAAGCTGTGAATGTGTTATAGAAGAGTGCTATCCCTCCCCCCCTCCTTCTGTCCCCTTCCTCCTCTCACTCCCTCTTGGAAAGTCTAACCTCAGGAATGTGGTGATATTGTGCTGAGATGTAATGATGGTGGATGACAGCTAGGTGGCCAGCTTGGTAAGTTGGGTCTTCACTAGCGCGCTCCCCCTCGAAAACAACAACAACCCCCCCCCCAAAAAAGTTGTGCTCGATGAGTCTGTGCCTCTGCCGTCCTGTGTTGTTGGGTGAAACCATTCCCATGGACTCAGAAAGGGGGGGTGCACCATCATTACCGAGTGTCTGCCTGGATGTTTTTGTGTGAGTGTGTTCCTCCTCATACCTCCTGTGTTTCTATATCTTTCTGTTCCTCATTTGATTCGTCCTGATTTTCATAATGACAATGTTTTTATTTTTATTTTATTTTATTTTATATATAGTATGTATTTGCCATACATTGCAAGGAGCAAGGAAGTGTCGCATTATAGTGTCCGATAGCCATATATTGTAGTGTATAGTGTATAGAGGATGAAAGAGTTGCTTTGTCATTATTGGACAGTGTTGGGGGTAACTCATTACAAAAGTAACATATTACATGTAATATATTACTTTCAGCAGTAACTCAGTAATATAACGTATTACTTTCAAATGAAAGTAACTAGTAATATGTAGTATATTACATTTTGAAAGTAACTTGCCCAACACTGTTATTGGACAATGCAACCAGCCTTTTGTGCAGCAAAGTAATATACATTCAATCTCTTATTTACACTGTTGGATAATAATTCATAGGCATCCTGTATTAGCTATTTAATTAACAAAAACTATTATAATTTATATAATGATATATATTATAAACTATTCTAGATCAGGAGTCATTTGTGGCTGTGTGAGAGTGGAGTCAGGCAGATTGTTGCCATACTCATTCATCTTTCTTTTTCACTCAGATTATTATCATTGTTTTGTTGTTGTTTTTTCTCTTTTGGTTTTAGTTTGTTTTGTTTCCGTTTTGGTTTGTGCTGTCGTCATCATGGGATCACAGCAGCAGAAGTCATTGGCCTTGCCTTGCAGAGCTCTGTGAGAGGGACGGTGCTGAGGCCACAGCTACCACACAGCTGGCCCAGCGCGGGCCAGCGGCCAGGGGGGGGCGCTCCAAAGGGTCAGGCTGAAGGTGACAATTATCCCCCAAACTGATCAAGGCAAAATCTTTATTTGACTGTCTCCCTGCCACGGTAGCAGGTAGGGTCTCACCCGCCAATTCCTTAAAAAAACAAGTGTATAGATTGACCTAAGGGATATGTTCCGGAGAGTAAGCATTTGGAAGAAACTCAAGAGAATCTAATAAATATAGACCGAGCTCAGGACATCCTGGACATGATTTTGGAAAAACACGGTCCAGATTGGACAACTAAGAAGAAGTCTAAATTTATGCTTGTACCTTTTCTGCCGTTCAGTCCACTCTTCTTGAATGGTTGAAAGTGAGTCTATTGTTGTCTCTGTTGCTAATGGCATCAGTCAAAATGAAGGTTTTGCCTTGTTAGAATCCTCCCTCCGTGACGCTGGTAAGCTTTGGATGTCGTGCACTTCTTGCGGTGAGTTTGACCGGTTTGGTTTGGTGTGAGTGGCTGGTTGACTGGTTTGGTGTGAGTGGCTGGTTGACTGGTTTGGTGTGAGTGGCTGGTTGACTGGTTTGGTGTGAGTGGCTGGTTGACTGGTTTGGTGTGAGTGGCTGGTTGACTGGTTTGGTGTGAGTGGCTGGTTGACTGGTTTGGTGTGAGTGGCTGGTTGACTGGTTTGGTGTGAGTGGCTGGTTGACTGGTTTGGTGTGAGTGGCTGGTTGACTGGTTTGGTGTGAGTGGCTGGTTGACTGGTTTGGTTTGAGTGGCTGGTTGACTGGTTTGGTTTGAGTGGCTGGTTGACTGGTTTGGTTTGAGTGGCTGGTTGAGCGGTTTGGTGTGAGTGGCTGGTTGAGCGGTTTGGTGTGAGTGGCTGGTTGGAGGTGCTTTCAACATGTGTTCACTGTTGATATTATTCTTTATTCTTGAGGAACTGGTACTCCCCCTGTTTCAGTCCTTCCAGTCGCCACCCAGAAAATTGCAGTTATGGAAATATGGCGCACACAAAAAATGACTGAATTAGGATTCGTCTAATCGGGGATAGACTAATTCTTAAATATGAAATCTCTCTCATTGCAACTGAATTGATTATTATTATTGATAATACTGATCTGCCAATTCTAACGCCCATTGATATTAGAGCAGACCGATATTATTGGCCATAACATATATATGTATATGTTTGTGGTCCCCTAGTGGCTCACCTGGTAGAGCACGTACCACAAAGGCTTAGTCCTGCGCACCACCGACCCAGGTTCAAATCCGACCCGTGGTACCTTGACGCATGTCATCTCATCTCTCTCCCCACCTTTCCTGTCAATCTACTGTCCTATCTAATAAAAGGCAAAATGCCCCAAAAAAGAATCTAAAAAATAATTTTTTTTTTTTTATATTTGACGGATCATCGCAAAAAGATATTTATATAGGCCTGCACTAAATCAATATCAGATTCTTTTTTACGCCCTAATATCGGTATCGGCCGGGCTCTAACTCATATTTATGATAAAGAAGAAGAATCTTGAAAAATCTGCATTCAGTTAAAGAAGCCTTGTTTAGCGAGCTTCCCTGTGCCGCAGACCGCCTGTAATGGCTGCCTCAGCTCACTTGAGGTGACTCCATCGCGGCCAAACAGTTCCTCTAGCTGCTAACTTGTGTTGTGTTGAGGAGAGCGAGCAGCTAGAGTCTAGCTGCTCGCTCTCCTCAACACAACACAAGTGCTGCTTATTGACCACACTCTCCATCCTCCATTTCCTCCTTTGTTAACGATGCTATACTGTATATGTGTTTAGCTTAGATCAGCTATATGGCCCCGGGACTATAGGGGCGTCACAATTACCAAACCATAACTCAGGCCACTTTGCCTAAATTTACATTGATATACGATGGCGCTGCGCTGTGCAAGTGTCAAGTGAATGGCGGAATAATAGAGAGGCAAAGTGACCGCCTACTTCCTGCTTCAGCACTGTACCAGAGACTTTCATCCGCCATTTATTTCCCCATAGACATTTCGTAAAATGCTTATAAAAATAGTTTTACTCTGTCAAACCAAACGGTTCAGCTATATTTAGAATCGGGAGAGACCATAGAACATTTCACTCGGACCAAAAAAATTTGGATTTAAAGAAACTATTTTTTTAAAGTTTTGGTCCAAGTGAAATGTTCTATGGTCTCTCCCGATTCTAAATATATCTGAACCGTTTGGTTTGACCAAGTAAAACTATTTTTATAAGCATTTTACAAAATGTGTATGGGAAAATAAATGGTGGATGAAAATCTCTGGTACAGTGCTGAAGCAGGAAGTAGGCTTAATTTACGCTATCCTTTTCTTTTCAACACTATGGAGAGTTATTTGGCTGCAGCGATGCCTTGGTAGCCTTGCAAGCAGGCTGGATTCCCTCGATTTGCGGTTTGGTTTGTGAAAACAAACAGTAGCGCCCCCATCTGGCAATGTCAGGTTAATGCCTTGGTGGCAGCTTCCGGGACGCGAGACAGGCTGCACCAGTTCCTTTGAGGTTGTGTTGCCGTTATCGTGAACTGTTAACTGTCAACTGTGTGTAACTCAACTGTTACTGTGTTACTGTGTGTAACTCAACTGTTCCTGCGTGTCTTTCTGTCCTTTCAGTGCCCGTCCCAGTGCTAATAACTAGCCCTGGTCTGCCCTTATAACCTCCATGCCCGTTCCTCGTGTGTGTGGTTGATGTGACCGTGTGACTCTCCTCCTATGTGCTTCTAAATGCTGCTGTGTGTCTTTTGATATGATGTCTTCGAAAAGAAATGGCCAAATGACACACTTGTACATGTTTACTTGTATTCTTTCTCTTAGGTTCCATTAGTTTGTCTGTCTTAGATTATATGGGATTTTATGCCTCAGCCCGAGAGCGACATGGAGAGATGTTAGAGGGGTAAGGCTCTCAAGTCTGTTGGGTTTTTTAATCACCTTCTCCAGGGTAACCTCTCTCCTTCCCTCCCTCTCCCCAACTACCTCCTCCTCTGCTCCCCCCGGTCCCTTTGGCTTGTAATCTTGACTAATTCTGCCTAATTTACCCTCTATATTTGAGTCTTATGTGTCTATATCTCCTCTCTCTCTCCTTCTCTCTCAACCACCAGTTTCTTTGCAGGTACAAAGGACTTTTCACGTCTCGTCAACTGCACCTAAAATAACAGACAAACAATCCCTACTACGGTCCTACTGCTACTAAAAAAAAATACTACGCACATAAATGCTATACTAAAACATTGACCCTTCTCTCTCAGTGTATATACATGTATAAATGCAATATTATACATGTGTATATACATGCATAGATTTATGTGTGTATGTCAAGCAACCTCTCCGGCTATGCCAGGGCCGTCTCTCTCTTCCCTAGTGAATATTCTCACTTTCTAACAGTTTGGAACCTCTTTTTCCTTCTCTGTTGTTCTCTGTGTAGGTGTCTATAGTCAGCCTTGTAGCTAATGCGCTGGGCTACTCCGATCTAGGGCCCATTAAATCACTCAGGACACTAAGGGCCTTGAGACCCCTCAGAGCCTTGTCACGTTTTGAAGGGATGAGGGTAAGATCCAAAGCTAAGCTAAGCTGATCCTTTCGCATGCCCATTCAACAGTTTCAAGCATGCTAGAACTGATCCAAAAAAACCTACAAAAAACTACAAAAAACAAGGTTATAAAAAAAAAAAATCATATTTTGGGGGATTTTTTTTTTTTTTACAGGAAATGAAAGACAAGAAAGTCACCTTTCCATGCACTATCCTGTACCATGCCCTTTGTTAGAGCCAAAGAACAAGTCATGATGCAGCTGGGAGATTGAGTCAAAGTAACATTCAAGTTGTTGTTACCAGCAGAACAACACGTTTCAATTGAATTTCTGAAACACACAAAAACAAACAAATCTGAGAACTAATTGATTTTCTTCTTCATAATCAAATAAAATAAAATAAAAATACCCAAGAGAAATAGACATGTTTTTCACAAAGCTGCCTCATCACATAAGTGACAAACTAGAAACTGAATTATTTTCATCATATTTTTTATTTATTTAATTTTTAACAATTAGCTGTTCATTTGGCCTGATTCTCAGCCACTGCTTTTAATCGAGAACCCCCCCCCCTCCCCTCCACATGTCCCCTGCTCCCCTAACCCCCCTCCCCAGCTCACACCATCCCTCAATGCATCTGGCACTGAGAACAACCAGCAGGAACCAGGAAGTAGCGGCACGCCAAAACCTCTGCCCTCCAGTCACACCAAAAACTCTCCTGACAAGATGGCCGCTATAACAACCGCTCAGAGGAATCTGACGCTTTTGTAACGGCAGAATCATGTAGCACAGATTCAGCGGCTTACAGGACAGAAACCGTTTGCGTTGGCAGCGCCTCTGGTTTCTTCAGCCATCTTTCCCTAAAACGCACAGATCCGATTGGTCCTCTCTGTGACTGGTGGTAGTGATAGGTTGCGCCTGGTTGTTGTCACCTGTAGTCCCTGGTTTCTCTCTCTCTCTCTCTCTCTCTCTCTCCCTGCCTTTCATTCTTTCTTGATCTCACTCCCCCCTCTCTCTCTCTCCTTGGACCCTCCCCACCTCCCCCTTCAGCCCCACATGTGCAGCACCCACCCTCCCACCCCTCCCTTGTCCCCTCCACTGCTCACTCCATGGGCCAGACCGCTGGAGGGTCACCACCACACACTCTCCTGCTTGTCCAGGATCTATCAGCATCAGGGACTGAGACAGAAACCACACTGTCGTGGGTTTGGCAGGAAAATATTTGTTAAGCTTCTGCCTGTGTCAGCACTTTGGGTCGAACCATCTGACTGACTGCTCTGCTAACGGTCCATTCTGGAGGCGAGCCCAGTCAGGCTGTTCAACGTCAATTAGGCCTTCGTTTATACCTGAACACGGTCCAGAACCAGATCCGGTCCAGACATATGACTTGTGATAATTGTATGGCTTTGTGTTTGGCACGGGGGGGCAGAAGCTTAGGAAATATGCTAGGCTGCCATTTCACACAAGGCATTATTGCTGTCATGTCCTGGCACCACACATAGATGGCGCACCACACAGCGCATACAGCTGGCCCCTGGCTTCCTGTTGCCTTCCACTCCCACGGGACGTGAAACTGGGAGGCAACGACGGGGCCCAGTCCAACTCTGTCTTTGAGTTCTTGGTCTGGGTGGGTTGCTGGCCCCATAGGTTGACTAGCATTACTACCACTAGCGTTCGGACAACACTCTCAACCCTAGACAGACAATGTGTCTCTCCGGACTATATATGTCCCAAAAATGACAGACCGGCAGGTGAAGAGGACATGTGCCACCACACACTGCAATTATCTAGAGGGTTGATTGATTCATCAATTAATTTAAATTCTATTCATAGCGAAATCTCATTCATAGCAGATGTCCAGCAGCTAAAATGTGATGCCGTTGCGTATGAGCAGACATCATCGCTTTTAGGCCCTGGATAAACTTTATGGATGTTCTTATGAAATATATCGACAAAATTGAATAGGTTTGATTCTTTAGTTTGTTTTGGGGGAAACAAAACTATAGAACGATGTCATTTTTGGAGTTGGAAATGACGGCACATTTGCTTTGATCAGAGTGTATTTAGTCAAACGCCCACATGCGGTAAGAGAGGTGAGGGTGGCCCAGTCAAGCGAGCGAAACAGAAGCAATTTGATCCTGCAGTACCAATTTATACCACAACAATGCCTATGTTCATCAATTGAGTTGCCATTTTTGTTTGAACGGAAAAATGGAACATTTTGAGGTCAAAGCAATAAATAAATGAATGAATAGGGATCACATGAATGGAGAGATGACACCGAAAGAGATTCTGGAGAGTTAGAATGCTGAGAACTTTTACTTCGCTGCGCTGGTTGAGTTTTGATGGCACACAGTCGATGGTTTCGCAGAGGTCAACGCAACTCAACAGCGCCGAGCGAGCAGCGCCGCTTCAATCGGACCCATTGCACTGCTTAACATGCAATGATCACGGGCTGTTCTGACTATGTACTTTGCTCTCTCTTTCTCTTACGCTGCTTGTTAATCCCTTTCCGACTTTTTGAGCAATGCATCGTACAGGAATGACACATCCTTACCCATTTTTTTCCTAACCGGCTTCTTCTAGCTTTTAATTGCATCCAGCGCTTTTGAAATGACAATGATTTGCCCTTTGACCTTGCCAGTGTGGCACAGCCATCGAAGGCGTTAAGTCATCATGGGGGCCTTTGGAAATAATCGCCGAACCCCAAGTTTTTCAATGACCCATCTTCACTAGGATCAAGCCAACACATAGCCTACAGTAGGACATACAACTTGTTGTTCCAGCCTCATAGGCTTTGGTCTAAGCACCAGCCATATTGGGCTGTAGATATTTTCAGATACAGAACCGATACCACCCGTATAAAGTGCCAGAACGGTCTTGTCAGACCCGCAAGCAAGTACTGTTGTATCCATGATCTCTTTAGCCATGATCTCTCTATCCACATGTCTCTATCTTCTTTATTTATTGATTTGAGCGGTTCTTGAGATTGCACAGTGCCATATTGTAACACGCATGTACTCTCTAATTGCCGATGCACATTATGCACTTTTGAAAGCCATTTTCCCTCTTTTTGAGAATGCTTTCCATACAGCATGGCCCCAATTTCTTTCTCAAAAACACTATGAATCTTTGAAAGCGGTTCAATTGGACCTCAGATAGAGCAAACAATCATTCTCTCAGCGGGTGCAGCGTCCTGTTGGGGGGGGGGGGGGGGGGGTGGAGTGGGAGGTTCAGCAGACTGTGAACTATGATTTGTGTGTTTATGACATAAGAATCTACGTTCGAATTTTCAAATGCCTACAAATTTATTCGCCCCCAAAAGCCAGTTTCCTCGAATAATTCACACACATGGCTAGTTGCAATATTTGAACTCTCTGCCTTCCGCACACCACAAGTGAGTTCACTCCTCTCTCCCGTGTTAACATGAATCAACCTGCGGCGAAGCTCCCCCCGGCTGTCGCGGAAGGAAGCACGGTGCTAGTCTACGGCTCTCCCCCAGATCGGGCAGAGGGTGGAGCAGCCACCGGGGGCAGCAGAGGGGAAATTGGTCAAGTACAATTGATGATAAAATTGGGGGCTTGATTCAAACATGAATCCACCTGTGAAGGTCATGCACGCCACACGCTGAGAGAATCCTGCTCTAGAGCTCCCCCTGTCTGTCTGTCTGTAACGAGGAGGGAATATGGCTGCGCAAACGAGTCTGCAAAAGACATGCATGTTCAGCTGTCTGCCTGAGAGCTGCTGGTTGGCCTGCCTATATAACACCGGTAGTGAGCTGGTCCACTTTGTGCTGAGCTCTATGGGAATTTGGATTGCTTGTTAGAAAGGCCTAGACTTTTTTTTGGGGGGGGGGTTGGTGGTGGGACATTTACCCCTAGGCAATTGTTTAAACTGCTGTAGTGTTAATATTGTTTGATGTGGGCTTAGTTATGCAAAAGGGTTGCTAAGACTAAAGAATATTGATTGTCTAATAAGAGGGTTGGGGTGGTTAGAGTAGACACTGCATAGTGGTATGGCAAACAATAATTAATAATAATAATTTGAAATTAAATTCTTTGACATCATAAGCTTCATAAAACCACAGGGAAGTGGTATGCGTGCACATGTCTGAGTGTGTGTGTGCGCGCGCGTGTGTCTGTTTGGCTGTGTGTGTGTGTGTGTGTGTGTGTGTGCACGTGCTCGAGCATCCCTCCTAAGGCGGTTCTAGCCGCATGCTTCATCAGATCAAAGAGCGTCTCCGAGTCACATGACGAGTGCTGCTCTAATTACAGTGGGACTGATACAGCTCCTCCTCCTCATCCTCCAGTCTTCTTCAGCACAGTATAGCACACTGCAGTAGCCTGCGTTGCTTGTATGCTAGTCGGTAGAGACACGAGAAATGTGTCACATCTGTCAAAAGATAGGCATTTCCTATCTCAACATACTGTTGACTGTCTGGCCTGTTATTAATGTACTTGGTAAAAACATGAGTGAACTAGCTGGCCAGCTAGCTTGTGCTGCCTGTCACTGAGGTCAATAACGCTAGTAGGAGATGAAATGAGATGATGATGAGATTTAGACTTTATTGTCCCAGAAGGGAAATTTGTCTTGGGCAAAAAGTGCACATAGTCACATCCTGTGTTACAAAAACACAAGTAAACACAAACAGGACAGACACAGCATTGCACCAAGACACAGTGTGGAGATGCCAACTGAGACATGAAATTGCACAGCCCTATTGCACAATTTGTTTAAATCATACATACCCGTAGGTAAAAGAATATAAAATCAACAATAAACAAAACCAGCAGCGGGATAATGGATAAAAGAATAAAAGAGTAAAAGAATAAAACATTAAAATAAGATTAAATGAAAAGTAAAAGAAATAGAATAAGAAGGGCAAAGATTACCGTTCCTACTGCCTCCACCTATACTATGGGTTACTACAGCCTGGGGGGAAGAGCAGGCTGTTTGTTAAGAAGTGTAATCGAGGTAGGGAGGAAGGAGAGCTTGTAGCGGTTGCGCCTGTATCTGCTGGCTCTGAATCTTCTGCCAGAAGGTAACAACTTCTGGAGGAGGAGGAGGAGGAGGAGGGGCGGGGGTTGTACAGATGCCTAGTTGGCCATTTCCGAGTCGCGCATAACGCTTTACAAATACAGAATAATGTTAAAATACAGAAAGTATTCAACTCTTTATTTTATGGGGGCATTTAAAAGCCCCCGTCACCCCAGTTCCAAGGGCAATTCTAGATTTTTTTAGGGGCATTTTGCCCCGAGCCCCCTGCTAATTTCCTACCCTGATCATAGGATTGAAATGCCACTCTTCTCCAGAGCGTCACCTGTAGACATATAGGTTCAATTGCATTTCCGATAATAGCAAGTGTTACGCCATAGCAGTATGCAGTGTCTCGTGGGGAGGGGGTGTTGAACGCACGCGTGCACGTTCTCCAGGTTCTCACACGTGTCGTATCCTGTCTTCCCCCCCGGTTCTGCTCTAGGTGGTAGTCAACGCCTTGGTGGGTGCCATCCCTTCCATTATGAATGTGTTGCTGGTTTGCCTCATCTTCTGGCTGATTTTCAGTATCATGGGCGTCAACCTGTTTGCGGGCAAATACTACTACTGCTGGAACGCCACGTCCGAGGAGTACTTTGACGTGTCGGTGGTCAACAACAAGACCCAGTGCTTGGCGCTCATTCAGCAGAACTTCACCGAGGTCCGGTGGAAGAACGTCAAGATCAACTTTGACAACGTGGGCGCCGGCTACCTGGCCCTGCTGCAAGTGGTGAGAGTCCAGTCCATCATCACCCCACTCTCTCTCTCTCTCTCTCTCCGACTTCTTTACTCGCCTGTTAACTCGGTCGTTCTTTCTCATCCTGCTGTGCACTTTTCTCTCCGTGTTTTTCTTTTTGCCTTTGAGTGTCTCACCAGATGTGTTATTCTCACTTGTCCCTCCATTTTTGCTCCTCCGCAGTGCTCTGAGGCGTGCGCTGTGTTGTATGTTCTATGTGTTTTATGATTGTGTCTGTTGTTGTTGTTGTTGTTGTTGTCTTTCTTCGTCTTCTTCGTCCCTTTTCTTCATCTGCTCGTTTCTCTCTCCATGCACAAGCTCTACCACAGGACACACATCAGTTTCGGTTTGAGTTTGAGTCTTCTTTGAGGATTTCCATAATTTATCATGTTCTTGCTCTTGTCTATTTTGGGTTCTCGCAAATGTATCTAAGCCGTGTTTCTGTTCTTCTGAAAGGCTACATTCAAAGGCTGGATGGATATTATGTACGCGGCTGTAGATTCCAGAAAGGTATATATTATTCCTTCTGTTCTCAATATTTTTGTAATGCTCGTTTATGCGTATGTCAGACTGTGATGATGCATCGACTGTATGACCATGTGAAGAAGCAGGTCTTCAGTTGTCCTAATACGATAACAGTACCTTCTTACACGATGCGTCTCTCCCAGGTGGAAGACCAGCCCATCTATGAAGACAACATCTACATGTACATCTACTTTGTCATTTTCATCATCTTCGGCTCCTTCTTCACCCTCAACCTCTTCATCGGTGTGATCATTGACAACTTCAACCAGCAGAAGAAAAAGATAAGACCCTTTCTACCGCCCCACCGTTTTTTGCATGCTGCAGTAGGTTTGGTTGGAATATGATTGTAACCAAACCTGTGTGTCTCCCTTTACTTTGGGGGGCAGGATATCTTCATGACAGAGGAACAGAAGAAGTACTACAATGCCATGAAAAAACTGGGTTCCAAAAAGCCACAAAAACCGATTCCTAGACCACAGGTATCACTATCTCAGGGTTCCTGATCTTGAATCATATGTCAGGATTTTGAAGTGAAGTGATGTGTTTTGATTGAACTCTCAATTGTCAAACTCTCCATATAATATAATGTAGCTCTGGGTTCATCTTGATTTTGTCACCATCGTGTCTTCTCCTCTATTAGAACCCGATCCAGGGCATGGTGTTTGACTTTGTGACGCAGCAGGTCTTTGACATCTGCATCATGGTCCTCATCTGCCTCAACATGGTGACCATGATGGTGGAAACGGACGACCAGTCGGACGACACCGAGAACGTCCTCTACTGGGTCAACTTCATCTTCATCGTGGTCTTCACCACCGAGTTCCTGCTCAAGCTCTTTGCCCTTCGCCACTACTACTTCACCAACGGCTGGAATGTCTTTGACGTGGTGGTGGTGATCCTGTCTATCGTGGGTGAGTGAGGGAGGAGGGAGACGGGGAGCAGTGTTTTATCGAGGTTGGTCTTGTAGGTCAGGTGATCTTGATTGAGACTTGGACAGATAATCCATTTATTTCACCAAAGTCTCAATGCAGACTGTAGATTAAGCTGTTCACACAGACTCCGACACAGTCAAGGCGGTCAAAATATGTGGTTAAAGCATACTTGCTGACTGTATTCTATATTCTCTATTCTTTTCTTTTACCATCCCTTCCTCTCCTTTACATTTCCGTTCTTTGTCATCCTCTAGGTATGTTCCTGGCTGACATCATCGAGAAGTACTTTGTGTCCCCGACCCTGTTCAGGGTGATCCGGTTGGCCCGTATCGGCCGTATCCTCCGGCTGATCAAAGGAGCTAAGGGCATCCGGACTTTACTCTTCGCCCTGATGATGTCCCTGCCGGCCCTGTTCAACATTGGCCTGCTGCTCTTCCTGGTCATGTTCATCTTCTCCATCTTTGGCATGTCGAACTTTGGCTACGTCAAACACGGGGCGGGCATCGACGACATGTACAACTTTGAGACCTTCGGTAACAGCATGATCTGCCTGTTCATGATCACCACGTCGGCAGGCTGGGACGGCTTGCTGCTGCCCATCCTCAACTACCCGCCTGACTGCAACCCGCTGCACGAGAACCCAGGCACCTCTGTGAAGGGTGACTGCGGGAACCCGTCGGTGGGCATCTTTTTCTTCGTCATGTACATCATCATCTCGTTCCTCATTGTCGTCAACATGTACATCGCCATCATCCTGGAGAACTTCAGTGTGGCCACGGAGGAGAGCGCCGACCCGCTCAGCGAGGACGACTTCGAGACCTTCTACGAGATCTGGGAGAAGTTTGACCCCACCGCCTCGCAGTTCATCACCTTCGCCAAGCTGGGTGACTTTGCGGACACACTGGAGCACCCGCTGCGTGTGCCGAAGCCCAACACGATCGAGCTCATCGCCATGGACATGCCCATGGTGAGCGGCGACCGCATCCACTGCCTGGACATCCTGTTCGCCTTCACCAAGCGCGTGCTGGGCGACAGCGGCGAGCTGGACATGCTGCGGGCGCAGATGGAGGAGCGATTCGTGGCGGCCAACCCCTCCAAGATTTCCTACGAGCCGATCACCACCACCCTCCGCCGCAGGCAGGAGGACATCTCCGCCCGGATCATCCAGAACGCCTACCGCATACACCTCATTAAGCGCGGCATCATCTTCAAGAGGAGAACGTTCACCAACAATAAACTCGAGAATGGCGGGACCAACCAGGAAGAGAAGAAAGAGAGCACGCCGTCCACGGCCTCGCTCCCCTCGTACGACAGCGTGACCAAACCCGACAAGGAGAAGAAGGAGGAGAACGAGGAGAAGGGGGGCAGGAAAGAGGACAGAAACCAAAAAGACGAGCGGGAATCCAAGTGTTAGGGGTTCCGTGACCGTAATCCTATAAGACATTAGTGAGATGAGACTGAGCCCAAAACCCCAACAAATGTACAAAAAGTGATCATTTGCGAGTATAAAAACAACAAAAAACACACACAAAAAAAAAGTTTACAGACTCAAATACATCTGAGGCAACATGGTTTTTCTTTTGTCGTCAATGACAACCAAACCAAACACAATCAGTTTTACCATGGAAGTTTGCTGCATAGTGACCAAGTTCTTAGAAATGAGGAAGTACCACGAGAAATAATGACTTATAGTGTGCTGGCCAATGTCACACATTTATTTGGGGACCAACTGCCAAGGGACAGAAATCTCTGCTAAATGATTGGAGAGTTGCAAATTTCCTGCCATCCACCAAGCGTGGACCCCCACCCGCCCGCAGCAAAAGGTCCTCCTCTACAGGATCGGATCGCACAGATCCCACTAGAACTGTGTTAGCAGTCTAAAGGGAGGCTCTGTAACATTGCCATCTTCATCAAGAAGGAACAAATAATCAACCAAGCAAGTTTAGGTAGGAAGGAAACGCTAGCGAGGGAGGGTGAAACCCAGAGCAGTAGACAGGTGTATATATATATATATATATATATATATATATACCCAGAGCAGTAGACAAAGTTTTTTTGTTTGTGCTGAGTATACTTGCATCTTTACATTATTTGAGCAGCAAAAAAAAGATACCATTTAGCTCACGTCACTAGTCTTTCCATCTCCTCTTTGTTATACTGACATTGAAAAAAGATATTTTGTACATGGGCTTTCACACTGACCGGGTGAGGGGGAGGAGGGGGCGGGGGTCATTTTTTAGTCATTGTTTTGACTTGGGCTGAAGGGGACTCGCTCAGACCGAGTTCCAGAAAAATCGTAATTATTGTGCTCGTTCGACGCATAGAAATGACTTGCATGAAGGCATGTTTTGATCGGGAATCATGCATGAGTAATCATAGTCCACACAAGACATGAGTTCTCAGAGCGCTGCAGTGGCGTGAGGGTGTCCACTGGGGGGTAAATTAGGAGAGCTATAACTGGGAAAAGAGGAATATGGAAAAATGATTGATTTATAATATTGGGGGATGATAGTGGGATGATCCTGCCCTTCATCAGTTTTGCTCTTCATCATCTGGCAGATCTTTTCATCCAGCCCATCTTCAGAGTTATATGTGAATGAAGGATTTAAGCGCTAAGAGGCAAATGCTCAGTCAGAGTGTGCAACAACTCAAATTAGATTATTATTGTTTATTTTTTTTGCTGCTCTGAATGTTAAGAGTATAGTAGGGGCGAGGAGTATTAGGGACCAGACTATCCTCACGGCGAGGATGCACAGATTTGGAGGCACCGTTTCTCTAGTTCTGAACCAAATCTGGGGCTTATATCTCTTTGTTTACTTACATGCATCCAGCAGTCATGTTCCTGACCTGGTGGTCTCTGTTACAGCATTGAGAGCAGGTGAAGTTTTCACGCCAAGGAAATCCACAGGGGGCACCAGCGAGCGAGGGCGTGGTGTGCTCAAGTGTCAATAGATATTCCCCTCTTATGCGTTAGTTCCTGGGGAAAGGACAGCAGTAGGGTTTCTCTTTTACGGTGGGGGTCTCTGTCAGTTCCCCATTGGGATTTTTCTTAGGATTCCACACTGAGTTGTGTCTCTTATAGCCTTTTTCAGACACTTTGAGTTGCCCGCTTTAGAAAAAAGAAGTCATGAAGAAGTCCTTCTCTGATGTCCTTGTGATGATGCAATCATTGTCAGAAGAGGCTTTGGACGAGTGAGAGTGTGACGCTGACCATCTGAAGCAGCAGAGAACCTCACGAGGACATGCCTTGCCGTGCCCAGCATGTACAGTATGTATGGTAGGTGGATGGCCATATAGGGCTCGTGGTTTTTGGACTGTAGAACAAAATTTGTTTGATATTGCAGGGAGGTGGGTGGATGATAGATAATACAGGACACATGGACCAATAAAGAGGTAGCTCCCCTCCCTTCAGGTGTTTTAGACTGACTGCCACGAGAACCAGAGAACGACAAGAGGAGCAGGGGAAGAGAACACTGCTGTGGTCTGAGTGGAGTGCTGAAAGTCCCATGTTTGTCAGTGTATCATTGTGCTTTTGTGGGACCTCTTAAAACACTGTGTGGTGTTGGACCCAGGCTCACACCATCTTCTCGCACACTTTTGCAGGCTTTTCAAACGCTATCACGACCCGCTTCAGAACTTGCCTGAGACGAAGGTAGGAAAAGGCTACACTTTGCCGAGGTAGAACAAGTCAGTCAGGTTCCTCACATCGACGCAGCTACGTTGTACAATAAGCGTTTGTGGGTCTTTTTCCATGAGGAAAAACGAGGCTTCGTCAGCGAGACACAACTGCCTCCTTTTAGGTACATCTACCGTTTCTTTTCTACACAGGAGTGATGGTCCTATTTACAAAGTGGACGGCCGGACATGTCTCCGGCGTCCACAGTCACACCACTAAAATGCCATTTGGTGTGTTGTGTTTAACACTGCCTGTACCAGAACCCCCTGTCTGTCACATTACCTGAGGTCTGTTTACACTATGAGCTCTCCGATATCAGTTTGGCTGCTGCACACTGAAACCAAATACATTCCCAATGAGAACCACAGGAGGAGGAGGAGGTGGAGTGAGTAACGCCATCCAATTTGCCCATGTTCATCTTGGATGTAATGTTTTAGAATGACACATTCAACAAAACAAAACAAAACAAAAAACAAAAAAAAACAAATATATGTACAGTGCAGGCTATGATGTAAATGGCACAATCGCTGAAAAAGAATGAACTTTTTGAGAGAAAACTATAAATACTGTATTATATTCTTTTATTTTATCGGCATGCTTTGTTGTGTTTTTTTTTGTAAATAACGGAATTTTAAAAAGTTACTACTAATAATCAAAAAAGAAAAAAAGAATAATAACAATAATATAGAATGGCTTCCAGCTATGCCCTTTGTCACATTTGTTACCTTTTGGATTTTTTGAGACACTTTTCACTTTGTTGACGGAAATTGAATGAAATATAGATATTATATAATACAAAAAGATATATACATGTATACATATATATGTCTATATGTATATACATTAAACAGAAGAACACTGTTTGTCACATTTGAGTTGTGTGCAACGCGTTCAGTGGATGTCTAAAACTGGTCGGTCCAGCACCCTCCTAGGTTGGGGAAATAGCTCATGTTGCGATGATAACTGGAGCTGCTTGCCATGGATTGTAGCCTGATCATGATGAGAGGAAAATTTGTTACCAGCACATTTCTCACTTAACTGTCTCATATCTCTTTCACCTGCACTGAATATAACAGCACACACTACCCACCAGTCACGGAACACAGACACACACAAGGACACAAGACAACTGACTCCCTTCACTGCCCGCCAACTGAACCAGCGATCTGCTGGTTCCTAAGAGGGAGTCAGCTGGTGTGACCGACTGCCTCGTCCACTCCGAAGACGACTCCGGGCCCTGGGACCCACACATCAGTGCCGTTACGGTTCGAACACGTTCTCATCCTCACATTTCTTTTTGTTCGGACGGTTTGTTTTCCAAGTGTTGTTTCCACTCAATGGCATGTGCCTTTTCTGCTTTTTTTCTGCAAATTTGGACGACGATGCCACAACTTTCATATAACAAAAACCCAAACAGAAAAATGGCTCCAAACTGTGGAGGGTGTTTTTTTTTGGGGGGGGGGGGGGGGGGGGGGGGATCATATTGGAGCACAAGATGAATCAGGGACATATCAAAGTCATAAATTACTGCCGGAGGATCATTCAGACACGCCCACTTCATCATCGTGATATTCAACCGTGTGTGTGTGTGTGTGATGTGAACCGAAAAACTCCAAAATGTCCTGTTCTTAGTGCTATATGTGTGTCACCCACTTGGCTTGTGAAAAAGCAGCTTGCCTTCTATATTTCTGTTCTTTCCATCTGAAATTTATTTTTGTATCAATATTTGATTATTATAGGACTCATTCGTTTTTTTTTTTAGCATGGTTTATTATGGGCGTTTTTTTCCTTTTCGCTGAACATTTTAAAAAGTGCTTTTCAAAACTGTTGTTATCATTTGACACCGTGATAAAAGAGGATTATACAGTACAATATGACGGTGTGTTGCACAGCCACTTGGACTCTTAGTAAGAACATACGAAAGATTGTCTTCATTTGAGCACGAACCTTTTTCTTACCAATAAAGCAGCCTTCCAGTTACACCTGGTGTGTTGGTTTCTTAACAAATTGATTGATTGATTGATTTGATGGATATCGCAGAACAAAATCCAGGGGATAGACATGTAAAAGTGTGAACACGTATTTCCAACATGGTCACCTCAAAATGTTCGGTTTCGATAATACTGAAGAAACGTTATCGCTCTATTTAAACAGATTTGGTCAATGCTTCTCTAGATGTTCTATTCCACTGTCCTTCAAGTCAAGTCAAGTTTATTTGTATAGCACATTTCATACACCGAGGCAATTCAAAGTGCTTCACATAAAATGGTTGACACAAGGAAATAAAAGAATAAGAGGATAAAATATACATTTAAAAGCATCATAACAGAAAAAGAGCATAAAAGGTGCATTAAGCAACAGGCGCAGCAGTTAAAAATGTCCATAACCTTTATAATAGTTGGACTCAAACCTTTATAGGCCACACACATCTCCTAAAAAACAGCTGTCAGCAGTTAAAAGCGACGGTAAACATAAAAGTCTTTAGTCTATTTTTAAAAGTAATTAAAGTTGGGGCAGATCTGAGGTCTTCAGGCAGTTTGTTCCAGCTAGCAGAAGCATGATTTGATTTGATCCTAGGGACAGTTAGTAAGCCGGACCTTGCTGACCTGAGAGGTCTAGACGGTTCGTGGCGTGGGAGCAATTTGTATTTTGGGCCTAGGCCGTTAAGTGATTTGTAGACTAGTAACCGTATTTTAAAATCTATTCTATGACACACTGGCAACCAGTGTAAGGACCTAGGAACTGGAGTAATATCATCCGCTTTCTTAGTCCTTGTTATAACTCTTAGCAGCAGCATTCTGAATGAGCTGGAGTTCTTTTTTGGAGAGATCACACATATTTCAAACTCATTGTTGCCACTTTAAAGTGATCATACAGAAGATTTCAGTTTTGTTCTCTTGGGTGACACCTATTGGCGATGATTAGTAATTGCAGGTGAGATCCAAACAGTGTTATGTGACATTACTCAGTTTTGTTTGGTCATAGTAACCACCTGCAATGCTCGCAGAGACCGGAAAAAGGTTGCTTGTTATCCTACTTCACACAAGAGTTGTCAGGAACCTACAGTAACCTATCAGAGTGAGTCTATTGTGTTAGCTCCACCCACCCTGTGAACCTACACTAACCTACAGAGTGAGTCTATTGTGTTAGCTCCGCCCACTCTGTGAACCTACAGTAACCTACAGAGTGAGTCTATTGTGTTAGCTCCGCCCACCCTGTGAACCTACAGAGTGAGTCTATTGTGTTAGCTCCGCCCACCCTGTGTCATCACCACAGACACCAAGTTCATAAATGCTGCAATACTGAAAATGCAAAGGCTTCCATCAGTGGGCCATAGGCTCAATCACCAGGGCCGCTGCTGGCCATTTGGGTGCCCTAAGCGTAATTGTTTTGTGGTGCCCCCCCCCCCCCCCCCCCCCCGCAAAACTTTCAATAACTGTCAAACGAAAGACTGCAAAATCATTAATTATGAACGATACTAGTGTATCTCACATTACATTACATGTGGCAAACAAACAATTGTTAGAATTACTGTACATGTCAGCAAACAAGCGATTGTTAAACTGTACATGCAAGCAGGGGCGGACTGGGATCATAATTCAGGCCGGGCATTAGATACCAAGCAGGCCAGGCCGATATGGGCCGACGTGCGTGCCGGCGTCCGAAGGGCGGCGGCGAAAAATTTGGGCTGTTTGAAGCCCAATTTGGGCCGTTTGAAGCCAGATTTGGGCTGTTTGAAGCCCGATTTGGGCCGTTTGAAGCCCGATTTGGGTCGTTTGAAGCCAGATTTGGGCCAGTTGAAGCCAGATTTGGGCCAGTTGAAGACAGATTTGGGCTGTTTGAAGCCCAATTTGGGCCGTTTGAAGAGTCCAATTTTACAATGAGATGCACCCACTTTAACCCTGAATAAAGTAATAAAACCACTAGTAAACCAGTAGGCGGCGTCTGGCCTGCTGTTCAGTGAGTGGCCTCACTGAGGGCACCAAAACTCAGTCACATGATGCCCTACGCAGTCTGCGTACTCTGCGTAATGGGTGCGGCGGGCCTGTCAATCACCATTGTGTTAAGTCACTATCAGATAGATAGTGACTTAACATACATTTATTTACATGAAAATCTTCTGTATTATCACTTTAAATAGTGGCGTGTCACCATTTTGTGTGGATTCCTTGACTTGTGCTGCAGCCTGCAGGAGGATGTAAGTGGATCATGGAGCCCGAGTGGCACTGCTGTGCTGAGGGGCAGGCAGCCTTTCACGTCTAATGGACGTATTGAATTTGTTAAAAGGCCCATGTTAACATCCCCCCCCCATTTGTTACAGCCTCCATTGTGCGAGTCAGTCCATCTGTGCTGCTGCGATGTGCTCTTTCTTGTCTGTGGTCCACCATAGAGCAAATAGCCCAGGGGCCATGATATTACAATCATCATCACCCCCATCATAACCGCATGTGAATAGGGGCGGAGCTCGCCACGCTGGATGGATATCGATCTGTGTGTGACTCAGGAGAGGAAACCCCCTTTTTGGTGAGTAGATGGAATTGTATGTAAATGATGTATGGAGTTGTCCTCTCCTGCTGCACACACACACACACGCACGCACGCACACACACACACACACACACACACACACACACTGTGAATAGATGGTACATTCGCCACAGAGCCCCTCCCTTCTCTCCTCCCCTATTCCTTTTTTTACATCACAGCATAGAGAGCCAAAGTGGAACGTCACTTCCTGCTTCAGCACTGTACCAGAGATTTTCTTCCACCATTTATTTTCCCATAGACATTTCGTAAAATGCTTATAAAAAGGGTTTTACTGGTTCAAACCAAACGGTACAGATATATTTAGAAACAGGAGAGATCGCATAACATTTCACCCGGACCAAAACGTTAAAAAAATGCGGGTTTGAAGAAAATATTTTTTCGATGTTGTTTTTTAAGGTTTTGGTCCGAGTGAAATGTTCTATGGTCTCTCCCGATTATAGCGTTGGCTGAACCGTTTGGTTTGACCAAGTAAAACTCTTCTTATAAGCATTTTACGAAATGTCTATGGCAAAATAAATGGCGGATGAAAATCTCTGGTACAGTGCCGAAGCAGGAAGTGACGTTCACTTTGCCTCTCTATTCTCTCTCCCTGGCTCTCTCCTCCAAGTCACATGGACCGCTTTGCTCTCCCAGCATCCCCCTCTCTCTCTCTCTCTCTCTCTCTCTCTCTCTCATCCCACGCCTTTCCTCCCTCTCTCAGGATTGTTTTTGCATGACCCCCCCCCCCCTCTTTCTCTCTATGACGTTAACTATTCATCCACACAATTACCAGCAGGTCCTTATCGCCTATTGACCATCGCTCCTCTCGTTCGCTCTCTCTTCCCATGCAGGACGGCTGTGTGAGAGAGAGAGGGGAGAGAGAGGGAGTGAGACAGGCAGGGAGGGAGGGAGGGAGGGAGGGAGCGGTGGAGGAGCACTGCAGTGCAGATAAATTGATGCAGCAGCCAGTCCAGGCTGAGTCAGCAGCACACACACTCCCCGTTTGGCCCAGTGCCGACATCAGCTCGCGTCCACCACCATGCACAGACATAAAAAAATCACCCCAAAATAATAACAGAATCATAATATAGAAATGCGTCCAAATTTTCACCCCAAAAAATTAAATAATAAAAATGAGGGGGGCGCAAGGAGCTGTCCTCGGTGCTGATGCTTCGTCCCTGGCTGCTGCTGGGGCAGTTTGGGAGAGGGGGAGAACTGGACCAAACACACACAGCCAAATGTGTTGAGTGTGCGGGAGGAGAGGCTTACACAGCGCGACCTATTTCGGAGACAGCCACACCTACACTCTCCTCTCCCCTCGGAGGTGTTCTGCCACATATACAGGAGCATGTGCTTCCTCTGTGGGTAATTATAGGTACTGATTCAAGGTGTCACAACATGGTCCCCCCCCCCCCCCGCTCCCTTACAACAATTAGCTTTTTAAGAGGGGAGCTTTAGCTTTGTTTTTCATGCACATTTGCTGTGTCAGCGATACTAACAATTACTATTATTAATTTATTATTATTTGTATTATTATTATTATTATTATTATTATTATTATTATTATTATTATTATTAATACTACCACCAACAGCTGATACCAACGGTTCTCAGCGTGGGGTCCGGGCACCACCAGGGGGGCTCCTTGAGGGGGTTCCAAAGGGTCCCAAGCAAATTGAATTGGTAAGCTTCAACATTATTATTTCATTTACAATATTGACAAAATATAATAATATAATATTTACAAAATTTACAATAATTAGATAATAATAATTAAAGAATATTAGAAGAATGACTGGTTTTGGTCTTAGTTTCTCGTCGTTAATACAGTCCTGGGATTCTGGACAAAATCATATCTGCCAATAAAAAATATTCTATTCAAATGAGTGGTCTGTGGTCTTTAATGTGGTCTAAATGATGGTCCTTGATGTGGGGGGGGGGGGGGTGGTTGAGAGTCACTGGCTTATGCATCCCATACACAGTTTCCATTCAATATGTCAGCCATAGATTGTTCACTGTCCCTCCATGATCCTCTATTCTAGTCTTATATCTCCTTCCTGCACCCTGCTGGCAAATGTCAGGCCGGCTCTGTCAGCAGCAAAGGGGCTTTTCCTACTATCTGATCCCATTCGCAGACCTGACGAGGATCAGAGGGGCTGTGTGTTGTGCTGTGCTGGTGCTTCCCCCGCCTCCTCCCTCTGCTCTGTCCCCAGAGAGCCAGACTGTTGCGGGGAGGACAGGACGGAGCCCAGAGAGGGAGCTCTCCATCGCATCAATGACCAGTGGCCAAGAGCCCCCCCCCCCCTTTCCGACACACACACACACACACACACACACACACACACACACACACACACACACACACACACACACACACACACACACACACACACGCACACACACACACCCAGCTGCACCTCATGCAGGTTCACATTTTTCAGTCTCCCCCCACTCCCACCCCCCACCATCTCTCCACTAGTCTTCTCCTTTTTGCCCCCCCCAAAAATCTTAAAACTCTATATTAGTAGGCTACTTGTGCCTCATTGCATAAGATTATTGTGTAATAATGTAGATTTGTGTTATCACAGAGCGTGCTATTAGTATGCATAGAGTTTTCATTGCAGAAGGAAGCAACACTGAAGCCTTTTACACCCACACACTGTTTTCTTTTTTGCTTTGTTTTTGTTTCCCACATCAGCATGCCTGTGCTGAGCTGTGCTGCTGGCTGCCTGCTTTTCATTTCTTTTCATTTACTAAACAACAGCACCCACTACTGGTCAGCTCCAAGTTTTTTATTATTATTTTTTGTATGAATGAAATGTGTGCATTTATCCATCAGCGTACAGAATTTGGTTGAAAAAAGATGGCAATGGAAAGTCCATGTATTATTATTTACTTACAAAATGGCGAGAGTCAAGACCAGAGTTCAGCTCCAGGCTTATTTTATTTCATCCTCTGTGTGTGTGTGTGTGTGTGTGTGTGTGTGTGTGTGTGTGTGTGTGTGTGTGTGTGTGTGTGTGTGTGTGTGTGTGTGTGTGTGTGTGTGTGTGTGTGTGTGTGTGTGTGTGTGTGTGTGTGCTTTTTACCTGGCTACAGCAGGTAGTGGTGGCATCTCATGTGCTCGATTCCTAGGCTCGCCCGACCTGCATCTCACGTACCTGTCAGATCAGAGCAGAGTAGTATTTTGAGGCTTCTTTGCCCTTACCAAAGACAGCAAGAATTGCATCAAGGGTATTTTGGTATTTGCGCTTGTTTTAAAGTAATGTGAAAAATATGCATAAACAACATTATTTTAGCTAAACTTTTATTAGAAATGATGTACAGAAGATTTACATTTTATTTGCAGGAGGCGCAATCAGTTACTATTGAATACACATAAGCTATCAATAAATAATGTCACTCGAGCAATGGCGTGGTCATCAGTGATGTCACTCGAGCAATTGTGATGTCATCAGTGATGTCACTCGAGCAATTGTAATGTCATAGAGACACTGCATGAAATAGGCCACGCCCATCACGGGGGGGAAAAGCTCCGTTCATTTCCACACACCAGCGTAATTTTCCTTGAATTAAACATAGCTAAAAGCTGTTGTGTGGTGGGCTGCGCAGACAACAAATGTAAAAAATCGCCAGTTAAAGTTTTTTTGTACTCCTGAGCAAAACAAGGAAGCCATTGAGAGTTGGCGAGAAGAAAAATGTGGATCTAGCTGGCAAGAAGTAAGTTGGCGTGTTCATCTTCCATATATACGATCTTTTTGTGCAACATGCAACCATGCACGTGACATAGGAGAACGCCAGGATTGGAGGGGGGGTTTCCGTTTCCCCCCGTCTTGGGCGTGGTTTCTGAATGATGACGCGTTACGCAGTGTGTCTCTATCAGTGATGTCACTCGAGCGATTGTGATGTCATCATTAAGTGATGCCATGCGTGATGTCATAATGTCCACACACACACACTTCGGTCCCTCCATAAAGCCTTCTGTATGAGACAGTGATAGTAGACCTGAAGGAATGGCTGCATGGCTGCACGATGCTGCCCATGCAGGAGACCTGGACAAATTGAGGACCCTGCTGCGGGAAGAGCACTTCAGAAGGAAGATCAACGAGAGGCTTGTGAGGTACAGGCACTACAGCGGGAGCTACAATCTCTACGACTACTACGACTATTATCAGTGCACCCCTCTGGGACTGGCAGCCAGGCGGGGTTACACTGCCTGCGTGGCCTACCTGATCGCCCAGGGAGCCCAGGTAGACCTACCTGTAGGGTCAACTGACGACAACACGACTGACTACACGCCTCTCTACTGGGCCGTGCTCAATGGTCACCTGGACTGTGTCCGGATCCTCCTGGAAGCCGGGGCCGACCCCAACGGAAGTGTACACTCGCCAGACGCCCCGGTCTACTGCGCTGCCTACCTGGGAATGCTGGAGATACTGCAGGAGCTCATCAGGTTCCACGCCGCTGTTCCGGTTGACATAGACAGTTGTCAAACCCGCATGTCTCCTCTCGTCATCAGCGCCTCCTTCCACCACCTGGACTGCTTCCACCTGCTGCTTCAGGCCGCCGGTGTTCTGACCCGTGACGCGGCTTCTCACCTTCTGGAGGTGGTGCTGAGGTGCAGGTGCGACGTGGCCCTCGTCCGGCTGCTCCTGGACCACGGTGCTGACCCGGCCCTGGTGACCCTGGAGCAGGCACAGCTGGAGGAGAGGGCAGACCCCGGGGCAATCAGGGTCTTTCTGGAGGCCAAGAGCTGCCCTCGC
This sequence comes from Poromitra crassiceps, assembly GCF_964638095.1. Classification (NCBI taxonomy): domain Eukaryota; kingdom Metazoa; phylum Chordata; class Actinopteri; order Beryciformes; family Melamphaidae; genus Poromitra; species Poromitra crassiceps. The sequence goes on along the minus strand of NC_139637.1, from coordinate 2,110,199 downwards.
AGTCTGGCCCACGCGTGTCGGATCCGGATCCGCCAAGCGCTGGGCACAGATCGCCTGGACCAAGTCCACTCTCTACCACTAACACAAGTGATGAAGGACTTCGTGCTCCACCAAAACTGACTTGAAGGATCTGTGGCATCTGTGGCTTTCTATCGAGGCTTCTGATGTTTTCAGCAAACTCAGCCGGTATCTACCAACACGATGTTAGGTGAGGTCCCCATGACATCTCTGTCAGATCGTGTTAGATGATGTCATACCTACAACTCTATCTGACTACGTTACTGGATCATGATCATGCCGTCTCTGATGGCCTCACTGATGATGTCACAACGCAGTGTGATGTCATAGTCTCGGCCTATAAGGGGGTGCTCTGCAAGTCCTCAGTTGTTGTTCATAGACTAACCTCACGGCAACCTTCTTCTGCAACAGTTCCCATCTTCGAACCTTGCAGACTCAGCTATCAAGTGCTACAGCGTTCCTACTAGTTATCGAGACTTCAGTTTACCAAGTGTGTCTTGGACATGAAGTATTCACACGTAAATCCACCAGTCTCACAGCAACCTTAACACATGATGCACACATGAGGGTCTTGGAAAAACGTTGTGGTCATGAAATGTATCATGTATGACAGGGCCAGTACAGCGGATGCTGATGATTCCCGAGCCGCTCCCCCAGGGGCTGGGTCAAATGCGGAGAACAAATTTCGCACACTCAGGTGTGTGACAATCAGTACCTTACTTTACCTAGATATGGCAGGGATAATAATGACTGTTCAAACTAAAGCTGTTTCTAAACGTGAACTCCTTTAGGAGGCTTCAGCACCCCCACTGGCGGGGAGCTGTAACTGAAAAGCTATGCCAGCAGGTAGTGCCACACTGCCACATGCTTCAAGTGAGTGATTAGCTAATTAGCCTACTAGCAAAGAGCGTTCTTTGCTACTGTAGCAGCTAGCTTTAGGCTATATTTTCTTTATATGTTCTCTATGGTTTTTTGTTGTAAGTTAGTTAGCCTACCTCTCAGTCAGGGAGTTTATGGTGGATGTGAAGACAACGTGGTGGTGGTACACCTGGGCGGAAGCAGGAAACCAATCATGTCAAGCTCGTCTCGTCCAGCCAAGACAAGAGGGTAAGGCTGCGAACACACCTGGGCAATGCCAAGAAGCGGTCTGAAATGTCGTGAAAACGGACTCGTAGCGTAGTTGATTAATGCCCCAAATAATGTACAAGAAAAAGCATTTTCAAGGGGCCCGCAACTGTTCCTCATTGTAGCGTGGTTCCTGTCCATGACCGCTAGGTGTCAGTGTTGCTCTGTTGTGCTCAGGAGAGAGGAGCCCTGAGCCAGTCGCCTACATGAAAGGCCTTACTCAGCACGGACCCTGGTATGTATGTGATTCAAATTGTAGTTCCTAGTTGGCTGTCATAATAATAATAATAATAATAATAATGCATATGACTTATAGCGCTTTTCTAGTTACCCAAAGATGCTTCACAAACAGTATAACACAAATACACAAAGAACAAAAACAAATATGGGGGTTGCAAAATGAAAAAGGAAGGTGGAGGTAGAAGTCAGATATTGTAATATTGTAAAAAGCTTTCTTGAAAAGGTGGGATTTGAGTTGGTTTTTGAAATAATGAATAATGAGATAAAGGCAGTGATAAAAACTAACTAACATGTTTTGTCTGTTACTGTCTGTCAGTCTGTGAACGTGTGGATATTGATAGTATTCTGTTACATCACCACACACACGGCCATCTTGGTAGGAAAATAACAGGTGATTGTAATCAATTAACAGGTGATTACAATCAAGTGACACAAACAGCCAATGAGCTGTGTGTATTATTGCAGCGCCATATTGGTAGGAAAATGCTTGTGACATCATGGGAATACTATGAATAGTTTAATACATACAACATGCATGTTGTGGCCTACCTTATAGGACTGCAACATGCACATGCTTGGAAAAGTTGAGAAAAATATTTCATTCTCTGCCACCCACGCATCCACCTGCCCCCCTCCCTCTCTCTCTCTCTCTCTCTCTCTCTCTCTCTCTCTCTCTCTCACACTCACTCACACACACACACACACACACACACACACACACACACACACACACACACACGCACCTCACACTCACCATTCTCCTCTGTAAATGTCCCTGGGGAGGAGGGGCATAAATGAGAGTCTATATTTGATATATATTCTCACTAGCTAGAAGACAGGCCGTTCAGTCCAGGCAGGGATCGTATAGCTGAGGGTCACCCTCACAGGAGCTGCTGGCACGCTGCTCTCTCTGCTGCTGGCTGATAACTTGCTGTTGATTGATACATTAATATTGCATCAATCTGCTCCTCCCTTTACACACACACACACACACACACACACACACACACACACACACACACACACACACACACACACACGTGTACGCCTTCCCAACGCATCAGGTACCAGGGAGATCTTCACTACATCACTTTCCTTGCTGTGTTTATTGGTATTTCCTTCATGATCCAATAGAGAGGCAAAGTGACCGCCTACTTCCTGCTTCAGCACTGTACCAGAGATTTTCATCCGCCATTTATTTTCCCATAGACATTTCATAAAATGCTTATAAAATGCTTTTACTTGTTCAAACCAAACGGTTCAGATATATTTAGGAACAGGAGAGACCACATAACATTTCACGCGGACCAAAACGGAAAAAAAATTGTGGATTTAAAGAAAATATTTTTTCAATGTTGTTTTTTAAGTTTTGGTCCGAGTGAAATGTTCTATGGTCTCTTCCGATTCTAAATATAGCTGAACCATTTGGTTTGACCAAGTAACAGAATTTTTATAAGCATTTTACGAAATGTCTGTGGGAAAATAAATGGCGGATAAAAATCTCAGTGCTGAAGCAGGAAGTATAGGCGGTCATTTTGCATCTCTATACGTTGCTGTTCATTTTCTGGACGACTGCTCCGTTGCAGATCTCCAAGATGGTTCGCAACAGCCATCCAGACAGAAACAAAGGAGCGGTGCAGCTGCTGCTACATGCTGTCCAGCACCAGTAATGTTCCCAGCATGTCTCTGGGCTGTGTCCTGGTTTCTCAATTAAACCTTTTCGTTCCAGGTCTTCTACCACATCTCAGTGGAAAGAAAGAGGAACAAGCTACCATGTGGCATGACGCTCATTACTAAATAAGGTAAGCTAGTGGGTGCAATAAAGAGGCAAAGTGGAACGTAACTTCCTGCTTCAGCACTGTACCAGAGATTTTCTTCCGCAATTTATTTTCCCATAAACATTTCATAAAATGCTTATAAAAATAGTTTTCACTTGGTCAAACCAAACGGTTCAGCTATATTTAGAATCGGGAAAGACCATAGAACAGGGGATACTCAACTTGCTTTGCCCGGGGGCCACTTTCGTGAAATGATAGAAGGCCAGGGGCCAGTTAATAAACAATCAATATACATTTTTCTGTAGCGGATTGTAGGTGTCAGACGGAGTTTAGTCTGACAATGTTGTGCACACCGGATAGTTACTTAGGTTAAGTACATAGGCTACATAAGTGCCTGGGTAGCGAGCAGATGGCGGTATTTGACAATTTAGCAGCTAAATCATAGATTATTGAAAGATATTCCATATTCCAGACTGAAATGCTATAACAGAAGTGTGAGTATTGGCCAGAATTACGTGAACATTTGGACACTTATTCAGCAGGTATCTTGCATGTTGCGTTCAGGTGCACTGTAAAAAAAAAAAAAGTTTGCAATTCCATCGCGGGCCGGCCGGCGGGCCGCCAGTTGAGTATCACTGCCATAGAATATTTCACTCGGACCAAAAAACGACAACATTGAAAAAATATTTTCTTTACACCCGCATTTTTTTAATGTTTTGGTCCGAGTGAAATGTTATGCGATCTCTCCTGTTTCTAAATATATCTGAACCGTTTGGTTTGAACAAGCAAAACTATTTTTATAAGCATTTTACGAAATGTCTATGGGAAAATAAATGGCGGGTGAAAATCTCTGGTACAGTGCTGAAGCAGGAAGTGACGTTCCACTTTGGCTCTCAGTGCTCTATGGATCGTTTCCCCTCTTGTGGTTTTAGGGGCCGTATCTGTGAGTCATGGTGGACGCTTTACATTAGACACTTCATCATCACCTTGCACAACAAACACATTCTCTGGGAAAGCACCGCAGCGCGTCGAAATAGAGGAGACAAAACAATACGGATATCACCTATAAACATCACTACCGAGGTCAGCGGTTCAGGCGGCCATTTTTCCCCTGGATTTATTTGGGCTGTTAATGACAGGCTATCAGATTCCTATCTGCCTTTCCTGCTCGCTCCCCTCTCTGCTCCCCAGCCGTAGCCTGGAGGAGGGTTTTTTGGCGAGCATCTGGAGGCGCGCAGTTGTTGAATGGGCTCCATTCTTACGAGGGTCCCTGTGTGCTCCAGCGAGCGCACCCGGGGCATGGCCGCCTGGCCACGGTCCACAGAGGAGGCAGTGGAGGTGGGGTTGGGGGGACGGGGAGGAGAAGGCAAACACAGCAGCGAGTGCGTTAGCGTTTGACTTTCCTCTCATGGCCTCGCGTGCTTCCGTGCTCTGCACCAACCCCGACATCTTGTCCTTGCATCTTCTCGTTCTCTTCGCTCGGCCATGCCTCGTTCCTCTCCGCAACCTCCTCTCTCTCTATCAGTTAGGGAGGGGAAAACCTTGTGTAAATAAAACTAAGAAGGGTTTGGACTTTAAGGCCATGTTCACATTACAGGCAAATCCAATTTTCTGCTAAAGTCATTAATCATCATTATCTTGATTGGTTTCCCAAATCTGATTTGGGAGTGTGTCTGTTCGCACTGCCGCAAATCTGATTTGGGCAAGTGTTCAAGTCGGATCTGTGTGTCCAGATACAATGAGCCAATGAGCCAACATACAATGTTTCTGGCAGTGTTTGCATGTCTGCTCTCTGCTCTTCAAGTCCCCGCCCCCCCTGCAAAAGACACTCTCAAATCTGATTTGGGTGATCAGCGCGTCTACACTGAAGTCACATCAGTCGAAAGCAGATTGGAAACTACCTCCATAATGTGGTTTGGGACAAGTGACACAAATCAGATTTGGAGCGTCCAGACTCATAAAACCAATCTGGATAGAATCATTAATAAGTCACTAAAGTTCGCAAATCGGATTTGGCCTCCTAGTCTGAACATGGCCTAAAGAGAGGGGGTATCGGGGGGAGAGGTGACCTGGTTGCTCCTGCGCCTCCTCGGACCTCCTGCAGGAGGAGTTGGATAAATAAAGGTAGAAGAAGGCTGTTCGTACGTGGAGTCGTCCAGGCCTCTCGTCTCCACAGGGGGAGCGCGTCTCGGTGTAGCCGTCAAGCCTGGGTGAATGTGGTGGGAAGAGCAGCTGAGGAGCAAGTCTATTTTCAGAAGGTTTGTTTTGGAGGATGCTTGTGGACAACTGGGGGCGTCTGAAGCTCCACGGTGCCACAAAGAGATCTGCCTTATTGTACCCTGTCATGGACACATGTCAGTTCCCGGGCAGTTTCCAGAAGCTCTTTTCAAATCCTAAAAATGTTCTAAGAGAGGATTCAATCTGTTTCCTTTGACTGTTCTTCTAGCAGGTGGGGATTTATTTAGTCGCTATTCACTCAGTGTTCTTCATCCTCGTGCATCAAAAACCAACCCCCCCCCCCCAAAACATAGCAGTTATCTTTCAGAATCAGAATCACTTTTATTGCCACAGTATGCAAGTATGCATACGAGGAATTTGTCTTAGTGTCTGTATGCAGCGTAGCGGTCACATCAATATACAGAGATAAGAAGTAGGAAGATAACTAAAGACAATCACAAAGTTGCAAGTGCACTCAAATCGAGTAAATATATACAATATGTACATGAGTGGTGAAGTGTTCTGTGGATCATAAATATGAATTTATGTTGAATTTAGATGAGATTTACAGACTACTTTAGTAGCCTATATAAGCTAAAACCCTCTAGTAGTCTGTGATGACATCATGCCCCCCCTCCTCCCCTTGCGTTTCCTTTGAAGACTTCCCTATCTCCTCCATCCCCTTATCGATCGTGTGACTGTGAAGCTGGGACCTTCTTGTCGTCCGTTCCTGCTGTTTGCAGTTCAGATGTTGGATCAATGTGTTTGTGTCTGCGTGGCGAGAGAGCGAGGAGCTGCTCTGTAGTCGAGGGTAATGAAGAGACTGTAAGTGTCTGGCAGAGAGAGAGAGAGAGAGAGGCAGAGGTAATGAAATGAGGGGCCCAGGGGCTGTCAGAGCCGGAGATTCTAACTGACACACACCTGTGTGTGTTTCAGGTGTGGAACATGTGCGCGTGTGTTTACACGCGTTTTACGCGAGCCTAGCTTGCTCCCCTGCACACTGACAGCCAGTCAGACGGCCCGGCTAGGATCACACGGGTTAGCGTTTTGCTAACCCTCATTAGCTCGTGGGCTCTCTAGCGCGGCGGCGGCGGCGATAGAGCGAGACCTTCCGGACGACGAGCTAAACTGCAGTCTGTTACAGCAGGAAAAGGCGTGAGTGGCTCCTGCGTTTCCTCCTCTGCTGTGCTGATGTAGTTCTTATCTTAGACGGCAGAGAGAAATAGGTTAATGTTATCCGTGCAGCTGTCAAAACAAGCGTTCCTCGCTCTGTTGACATGATGCATGTTCCGGGGAGACGGAGCTTTAGCTAAGCTCTAAGAAAGGCCTTATTATGGATGGCTGTAGTTACAAATTGTGGCCGGGGGTCTTGGGGGGGGGGGGGGAGGAGAAGGTCACCATTTGGGCTATCTTCTAAAGTCAACCCAAAGAATCATTTCATCTTGTTCTCTTTATATATCGTTCCTGTGCCAAATCCTTACAAATACCCCCCCCCCCCCCCCCCCCGGCCATTCTGTGAATCCCCCATCCTTCTGGCCCGTGCTTAAAAATCATCGTCTCAGTGCATAAGCCCCTATATATGTATCCCATTGTGATTTGATCTGCAGAGCAGAAATGGCAGATTAGGCTTAAATCCGTCCCAAGTAGATGATCCACTCATCTCTAAAGCTCATGCATTGCGGGTTCCTCGTAATTGGTGCTTGCGGTTTAAGGGGGCAGGAGTGCCCAGCTTACCCCTCCTGGTCTGGTCTGGTCTGGTCAGGAGAATAGGAGCCGATCTGCTCCCCTACGTACAAGGCCGTCCGGGCCCGGGGCCCGCTTATGATTTAAAAGTGGCGTTTACCCGGGTTCTTCCCCCGTGCGCCTCTTCCCATTGTGCTGCGTCCCATTGATGTTGACTGGGGGTCACCTAAGCCCGTGCGGGGGATCAGGGCACGGTGCGCAGGGGGCTAAACGTTTACATGCATTCATTTTGGACTTTACCCAGGGGTGTGGCCGGCCCGGCGCGGGCAGGGCCGTCCGGTGGACAGGTCCGACTGACTTGGGTCGTATGTCATGCTGCTTCTTCTTCTCCACCACAGGTTTGAAGGTCAGTCCCACCAACTTCTCGAGGGGCTGCTCAGGGTAAAGAAATACTCTTTGTTGTGGGCGGATCCTGACCTTGCGTTGCGGCTCTCTGAGGTTGTAGCTGCGACGCCAGATGTGGTTCTTAACATGACGCGGGTAAGGACACCTACACTACCAGTGTTACCTACCAACTTTGGACACGACATCAAAAGTATGAAATATAACACAAATGGAATTATGCAGTGAGCAAAATTTTAAATAATTTTAGATTTAAAGTAGCCACCCTTTGTCTTGATGGAAAGAAATTCATATACGCACCGACGTCACTATTTATATTTGTCTAAGAAACAAATTTCAAGCGTTTAAACATAAGCCTTATGATCCAAATGGTTTTAAGAGAATGAAAAACACATTTCATTCAATAAGGTTTGTCCAGACTAATGTATGCTGCTCCTCTATTGACGTATTAAGCTGACGGCCATGGAGGAGAAATGAGTCAATATATCGGCTTCCATTGCAGTACGCTGTCGCGATGCACTCCTCTGGAGCCAAGTGTGATGGTGAAGAACAAATACTTCAGGTAGAACAAGAGACAGCAGAGCTCCAGGGTTGAGGAAGTTACACCACAGAACCACACTACTGACACCAACAGATCTATTTGCTGTCGTAAGGCGTATTTTGTTAAACTAGGACTCCTAGGGCGGAGAGACTCTGGAGATGATGCGCCATGGCTGCAGTTATGGAAATCGCCCGATCCACGGGCCTCCCAGAATCGTGACTGACAGACAGACAGACACCGCCCACCCACCTAGGCGCCGTCGACTGTGCATCATACTACATCACAGTTGCTCGAGTGACATCAGAGTTGGGCAAACACAGTTGCTCGAGCGACATCACTGATGACATCACAGTTGATCCAGTGACATCACTGATAACATCACAGTTGCTCCAGTGACATCACTGATCACATCACAATCATGACTGACACCGCCACCACAGACACCACTTAGCCAATTTTAACTAAGAGAAGAAGATTGCTAACTTTTGCTAACTGTACTTTGGCCAACGCCGTACTTGTACCATTCCTTGCTAACTGTGTACTTTGCCACACTTGGCTGTTAATACTCTGTTTATATCTATTAGAGCTGCAACGATTCATCGATTAGTCGTTCGACAGAAAATGAATCGACAACTATTTTGATAATTGATTAATCGTTATTATTATCTTTGAGTTGAAGACGAAACAAGACATTTGATTGATATTTAGCTAAAGTGTGGAGGTTGCATTCGCCGTGTCCTCGGTGACCCGGAAGTGTCCGCCTGTAGGCACGTTCAGAGGTTTAGTGCTGACGCAGTGTTTTGGGCTAAAGAGACAGTGGACAGTGTAGCAGTGTTAAAGTGTTACAGTGTAGCAGACAGTGTTACAGTGTAACAGACACAGTGTTACAGTGTAACAGTGTACAACAGTGTTACAGTGTAGCAGACACAGTGTTACAGTGTAACAGTGTACAACAGTGTTACAGTGTAACAGACACAGTGTTACAGAAGAGAAGCTGTTATCTCAGCACTGTTTTCATTCACCAAATGATTTAACGGCCACCCATTGATCCATGTGGTAAACATTCATCGCTTTCAACACATTTTCCACTCCGTTTAGATCTGTCGCTCTCTCTCTCTCTCCCTCTCTCATGCATTGGAATGCAACTGTGTGTATGTGTGTGTGTGTGTGTGTGTGTGTGTGTGTGTGTAATGAATGTTAGCATGCGGGGCGGGGGTGGGGTAGCTGAGTGGAGTCAGCGACTGAGTGAGTGAGTGTGGCTAGAATGTAGTTGAGACTGAGAGAAGAATAGAGAGCCAAAGTGAACGTCACTTCCTGCTTCAGCACTGTACCAGAGATTTTCATTCCGCCATTTATTTTCCCATACACATTCTCGTAAAATGCTTCTAAAAATAGTTTTACTTGGTCAAACCAAACGGTTCAGATATATTTAGAAGAGAATGGAGAGACCGCATAACATTTCACTCACACCAAAACGTAAAAGATTACGGATTTAAAGAAAATATTTTTTCAATGTTGTTTTTTTAGGTTTTGGTCCGAGTGAAATGTTCTATGGTCTTTCCTGATTCTAAATATATCTGAACCGTTTGGTTTGACGAAGTAAAACTATTTTTAGAAGCATTTTACGAAGTGTCTATGGGAAAATAAATGGCGGATGAAAATCTCTGGTACAGCGCTGAAGCAGGAAGTGACGTTCACTTTGGCTCTCCATAGGACAGAGGACAGACAGTGTGGTCGTGAGGCATAGAAACGAAGGGATTGTCTGCTCTCTCTCTCTCTCACCCATTAACCAGACAGGGCCATTGTGGCGCTCACGTCCCACTGGCACACTGTTGCTGTGAGTGACAGGCTGACAAGCCCCGCCTCCGTCGCTCTGCCACATGGTGCGCCGGCTGAATGGGGAAGGCAAAACGTCACCGCTTTACAAAAACAGCTTACCTCAACTCTTTATGTGGCGAAAGGGTATAGGAACCAAGGGTGTAGGAACCAAGGGTATAGGAACCTGCGATTCACTCCACACTTCAGTAATTGCTTTAGCGTCATAGCCTCCGGGGCTAAAATTAAGCGCGAGTGCTGTTTTGTGAGGCGGCCATTCGACCGATTACAAACGCAATTGATCTCAGTTTCATTGATTGTTGTTAAGTTGGTGAATGTCAAATTGTGTGTAGTGTGATCTCAGTGACATATCGTGCATTCCTTTATCCCTGGGAACTGGTCATCTTACGGTTCAAAGGTCATGAGCTGGGACGGTGACGTCACCAGAGCTGGTATTTCCCATTCCAAACTCGTAGGAGCCTCAGCAGCCCCGACCTCAAAAATCCAAGATGGCTGCTCCGCGCAACAACAGTAGTTATAATCGTATAAATGCTATTTAGCACTTCTGTCTTGTTTGTTTGTGTCTCATTAAATCAGCTGTACACACAGCACTGCCTAACTTCTATCTGTGTGGATATGAGGCTGCAGTGTTTGTATGCCCAAAATCTCGTGAAATGCCTTGTTATCAACTGTTATTGCTAACAATGGCTAGCCTGGCTAGCGACTGGATCTGACCAGAGCCGTGTAAGAAGAGTCATGACATCTCCATTCACTCCAATGGAGCAGTTTTTTACTCTCCAGAGTTCCAGGAAGTAAGGTCCTGGATTAAGCAGCACTGTCGAGTTGCAGCAAAATGGACAGTTTGTGTTGTACTCTGAAAGTAATTTTTTTTTCTTGAATCAAATTGTACATTATCAGCTTTATTTTAGCATGCAAAAGTAGCGCGAGACCCATTCCTGGCTGTTCATTGGCTAATGAGTCTCGCATTTTGGTCCTCCGCTGACGGCACTCTCTCTCTAGTCTAGAGGACACTAGATCTGACCAGTGAACAGTGAACTTCCCAGCTCCAGTTTGCTGCAAATGGAACGCTAACAAAACGGATGTGACGTCATTTAGCCTCCCACAACATCCCAGTTATTTTGCGATAAAGGAGTGTACGATTAGATCAGTAGGGCCATGTTCGTGCACGCCTACGCCCTCCCTCTGGCTCTTAATGAGCAGGTCTTCTCCTCCTGCCTCCTGGTAATGAGTTGAAGGATCCATGCACTCATACGCACACATGTCCCAGCAAGTTCTCCAGGCACGACTGTCTGACTGACTGACAGACAGGCTGGTGGGAACCGCACTGTCTCTCTTAGGATCCCCGCTAAGAGCCCCCTCTTGAGAAGTGTTACCCCCGTCGTCGCCGCCCGCCGCCTCGAGCGGCTCCGTACGTCACCCACTGTGCCCGGCCGGGCGAGAGACGCGGGCGGCGTGTGGAGCGTCGTCTCTCTCTCTCTCAGGCCCGGGCGGCCGGGCGGAGGGAGGGAGGCCGTCTGGTGGAATGCCACAGCCCAGAGCAGGAGGCAGAGAGGAGGCTGCTGCTGGCCAAACAATGGCCAGGGGACATCTGTCACGCGTGGATGCACTACCCCTTGGCTTACAATAGGGTCCGGGGGAACCAGCCAGTGGTGGCTTTCTTTCTCTCTCTCTCTCCCCTCCTTTCCGGGGACACTTCTGTCCCCTCACAATGGAGCTTTTGTCCCCTCTGCGCTTTTTTTTTTGCCAACGTTTAACCCTTCGAGCCTGGCTCCTTTTTCTGTCTCTCGCAAAGGAAAACAAAAACATAATAGTAGCTGAAACCCGCGACTATTCATTCATTCACCTCCCCTCCGCTTCTGTTTTTCATTATGACTTTTGGCTGCATCTCTGGCTGTGCTGCTGCTGCGTCGTTTGCATTTGAGTGTGGCGGAGAGGAGACCCCCTTTAGATGCTAAGTGTGTGTGAGAGAGAGACGATGGGATATATTCCTGCATGGGGGGGGTCTGCGTATACGCAGTGGTGTAGAGGAGGGTAGACGCAGGTAGACGTTGTCTACCTACTTATTTTTCAGACGGCATTGCGTCTACTCACTTCTAAATCTCCTCTGATGTGCATCCATTCAAGTTTTTTCTCTTTTCTGCCTAAAGTCTCAGATTGAGATTCCATCAGGAAACGTTGCATTAGGACCGCGAGGCGAGGTGGACGCAGCCTGTCTAGTGAACGCCTGTGTCCACCAGAGGCGTTCCCGAAGTGGCTCTCCGCTCTGCTCCACTAAACTAATCAGCCTGTGTATTTTCGCTCCTCTCTTTGAGTTGCGTCAAGCAGCACAGAGCAGATCGAGCTGGGCAGGAATTCACGAGAATAATAAAATAAAACATCCTGTCGATTTTCAAAATAAAACCTGTTTGTACGTCAGGGATACTCAACTTGCTTTGCCCGGGGGCCACTTTCATGAAATGATAGAAGGCCAGGGGCCAGTTAATAAACAAACAATATACATTTTTCTGTAGCGGATTGTAGGTTTTTGGAGTGTCAGCCGGAGTTTAGTCTGACAATGTTGTGCACACCGGATAGTTAGTTAGGTTAGTTAGTACATACAAAAGTGCCTGGGTAGTGAGCAGATGGCGGTATTTGACAATTTAGCAGCTAAATCATAGATTATTGAAAGATATTCCATATTCCAGACTGAACAGAAGTGGAGTATTGGCCAGAATGACATGAACATTTGGACACTTATTCAGCGGCTATCTTGCATGTTGCGTTCAGGTGAACTGTAAAAAAAATAAAAATTGTTGCAATTCCATCGCGGGCCGACCGCAAGTTGAGTCACTGCTGTATGTCAAGAGAGAAACATTCACACATGGAGGGGGGGGCAATTTAGCCTGCTTTCTATAATAATGCATCCCTCAATTACTTGAATGCTTCCATGATTTTGGCAGCTACTTGGGTTCAAATTAACTTAGTGAGTTGGTTTGAAATTTGTGTATCAATTAACTAAATTCAGTAGCTAATGTTCAGGTTATGGTCGCCTAATTGTTGTCATTGTTACATTGTAGCCTATAATTCAATCACAATGTTGTTGTTTTTGTAGACCCCAATAATGACTGCCCAGCAAAAGTAGTTTAAACTAGTAAGTATATATATATATATATATATATATATATATATATATATATATATATATTAGGGCTGTCACTTTTTATTCGAAATTCGAATGTACCGGTAACTTCGAATGTGGGGGAGGGGGGCATGTTCGATATGTAAATTGACCTGTTCGATTTTTTTTTCGTTTTTACCAAAATTAACCAACTGCTACTTGCTGGTAATGTTAATCCCATGTCAGAAAAAGTCTCCAGATTTGTCGCGATTTAGTCTCTTCTGAGAAAGATTGTCTCCAGGATCTGAAAAGTTGTCTCGAGTTGGATGCAGCCAAGTTTGTGAGGCAGTGTTGTGACTGTGAGCGTCCAAGCTAACACAGCAGCGGAGAGGAGCTGACTGACTGGACCATGAGGACAGCTGAGGATTTTTTTTTATATTCTTTTAACATTTTATATTATATTATATATATTTATACGATGTAACCTAACCAGCAGGCGCGGACTGCATAATCGGGCACGTCGGGCCGATGCCCGGTGGCCTGGCCTGGCCTGGCCTGCAAAAAAATAAAAAATAAATAAATAAATAATTAATTAACCAAAAAACTTCGAATATATTCGAACATTTTGCGGGCTATTAAAATTTGTTCGAACTTTATTTTGGGAAAAAGTGACAGCCCTAATATATATATATCAAAAAGTGGCCGGGGGGGAAGTGGGGCGTATATTACAGTCTAGCCACTCCTCCAGGGACACTCCACCAGTGCGTATACGGGAATGAGACGAGACAAAAGCCTCACACACACCAGCGCTTCTGACTCATCACCTCCACAGATCTGATTTCACCACATCTGATCCCATCAGCTCGCATAGCAACACACACACAACATGGCAGTATAGCCTCAGGCACATCGGCACACCTCCCCTTCCCTCCCTCCCTGCCTCAATATGCTCCTTCACCTGGGTGGTGTCTTCTTCCTCCCATTGTGTGTGTCGGCCCGGGCGGCGGCCATGTTTTCCAGGAAGCCGCGGCCCCTCTGGTGAAGCTGTCATCACACACTTACCGGCTCGTTGAGGCGTCACAAATCACTTCCCCTGCTCTGACACCTGGCGGCGTATCGAGCGGCACCTCCCCGCATATGAACGACAGGCCCAGGCCCGGGCCCGTCGGTACCTGTGAGCCGCTGCTGCTGCTCTCTCTCGGTACACATCGATTATCACACCCGGATCTGTTGGTGATGTTAGGGGAGCCAGGGCTCTGTGCAAACTGCCCGGGATGTAATTATACTCGGCTCCTTGAAGCTGTCTCCTTCTTTAGTGTTTTCAACACTCGCCAGCCTGATGTAAATTGCAAATTGATTTCCCCCCCCGGTTCCCCCCCCCACCCCACCCCCGCCTCTCATTCTTAAGGACTTAACGGGTTCAAGCTGGTCGACGATTGATTGCTCCGATTGCAATTTATTATTGCTGTCAGCAATGAGACTTTTCAAGGGGAAACTTGGCAACGCATCAACGGCCGGGCAAACCTGAACTCATCACCTCGTCCTTTGCCAACGTGACAAAGCAGAAACCAGCTGTGTATGAAGACGATATATCACAACATCTGGTACACGGACACCTCCTCTAGCATACAGGTGGTCTTCTGAGTAGAACATCTGCGTTGTCGGGTGTGATGACTACTAGTCCCAAAGAGTCGCCAAGTTGGGAGCAGAGTTAGAGATTCCTCAACTCGTACAGCAGATCTCATTTACAGCCCCGCAGCAGCGCTCCATGCCTGGCCCGGGACAGCAGCTCAGCACCACTGGTTCTCAAATGGGGGGTCCTCGAGGGGGTTCCAGAGGGTCCCCAGCCAAAAAGGGGGGTAATTTATTTCCACTATAATTCCATTCATAAGTAACACAATGACTATTCTGGTCATGGGTTTTATACACTTTCTGTAATAAAACATCTAAAAGCATCAATCTTATTATCATATGTGGGACCGTGGGACAAAATCCTATCAAATGGGTGTCCCTGGTCTCATTTTTGTCCGTTTAGGGGTCCTTCATGTGAAAAAATTTGAGAACCACTGCCATAATGGACTGACTGACTGGCAGGCTGGACCAGCCCAGCACCATAATGGACTGACTGGCAGGCTGGACTGCTGTGTGCTGTCTGTCCTGACAGCTAATTGGTGCCAGCTGCCGGGGGGTCGGCCAAACAAAGAGCCGGTTGAAAAGGTGATCTGTTGATTACAGGATCCGTTCTCCCTCCTTTTAAAGTGATGTGCATCACATGAGAGGTGGCATCTGTGTACAGCACTGCCTCAATCTCACACACACACATGCACGCGCGCACACACACGCACACACGCACGCACACGCACGCACACACACACACACGCGCGCACACGCACACACACACACGCACACGTCCCCGGGGCCCCACACACTGTAGCAACACAAGCCCATCTGTGTGTTTGGAAGTGGAGAGTCAATCTGATTGAAACAGTGGCGGTGAATTAGAGCCAAAGTGACCGCCTACTTCCTGCTTCAGCACTGTACCAGAGATTTTCATCCGCCATTTATTTTCCCATAGACATTTCGTAAAATGCTTATTAAAATAGTTTTACTTCGTCAAACCAAACGGTTCAGATATATTTAGAAACAATTCAATTCAATTCAAACTTTATTCCAGACACACAGGGGGTCCATAGAGTACATACATATTATCAACATCACACAATAAATTATACAGTTAAAAAAAAATAAGAGAGAAACAACAAATATAAGATGATAAATAGAGGCTGACTCTCCAGTGTTTACGCAGCCTGGACGAGAACCGAAGACAGCTCTTACCAAGATTGACTATAGCAACAGGAGAGATCGCATAACATTTCACTCAGACCACAAAATTGCGGATTTAAAGAAAATATTTTTTCTGAGGGAAATGTTTTATGGTCTCTCCCGATACTAAATCTGAACCGTTTGGTTTGACCGAGTGAAACTATTTTTTATAAGCATTTTACGAAAAATTTATGGGAAAATAAATGGCGGATATATCTCTGTATCTCTGATACAGTGCTGAATCAGGAAGTGACGTTCACTTTGCCTCTCTATAGGTAGGTGTGTGTGTGTGTGTGTCTGTGTGTGTGTGTGTGTGTGTGTGTGTGTGCGCGTGTGTGTGTGTGTGTGTGTGTGTGCGCGCGTGTGTGTCTGTCACGAAGCGTACGTCTCTTGCGAGTGGCTGAGTCAGAGCATGTGGTGATGATATGGGAGCGTGCGTCCTGGTGGAGAGTGGAGATAACATTCTTGTCTTTTCCCCGTCAGCGTAAATATTTAAGTCAACCTGTCAGCCGTGCCCCGCCCCCTCCCCGCGGTGCCCCGCCCCCTGCCCGCGCGCTCCCTTTGAGGAGACAGTGAGTTAGAGAGAGAGTGAGAGAAAAGGCTGTGAATGATGGCTGTCTGTCAGCAATGCTGTTCTCTGTGGCTGTGAGCACACAGACAGGTCGTGTGTGTGTGTGTGTGTGTGTGTGTGTGTGTGTGTGTGTGTGTGTGTGTGTGTGTGTCCGTGTGTGTGTGTGTGTGTGTGTGTGTGTGTCCGTGTGTGTGTGTGTGTGCGTGCGTGTCCGTGACACCCCTCAGAGCTGTCTGTGTGATGGAGCCGCCCTGCAGGCGGACTGTTATGACAGCTCTCTCCCCGCCACGAGACCCTCATCTGGGGCGTGTTCTGACAGGGCGGCCCCGCTTTGAATAGCTCTGATGAGAGGCGCGCTGTTGCTGCTCCCTGTCACTCTGCCTTTGTGTGTGTGTGTGTGTGTGTGTGCGTGTGCGTGTGCGTGTGTGTGTGCACACGTGTGTGCGCGTGCGTGCGTGCGCGCGTGTGTGTGTGTGCGTGTGTGTGTGTGTGTGAGCGCACGCACTCTCGGTTTGTCGTTGTGTGAGTGTGATTGGGGTCATTGGGGAAAATTTACTGTAGAGCAGTAAAAATAATATTGCTTTCATGCGGTGACTGTGTTTACATGTATGTCAATATATAGATGTTGATATAATCATAATAATCATAATATATTGTGATTAAAATATGGGTCATGTACACAGCTTCGACAAGTTATGTTTCTTGGATGCAGGTTGATTAACTGCAGTTGCGTCGTGGATTATTTTGACATTTGTATTTGAGGATTGTTTATGGATATAGGTAGAGAGGCCATCTTGTAATTATTGGATGTCACTCCTGATGAGATCATCAGCTAAAGGCCTAAAATATTAAATGTAAATTCACCATAATGTGAAAGTATATCTTTAACAATGGCTGCATAGCTGCAACGCGATGCTAATATATAGGATTCGTAACATAGGGTTTGGTAGGCTACGTCAAATAAAATGTTTTTTGTACACAAACAGCATTTGTTTGTTATCTGGTCTTACGTCTACTTTACTGAGGCACATCTCGTATGTGGAGCAGTTCATGGGGCCTATTAAGATATCCAAATATCTATATAACGTTAATACTACTAATACTCATACTGAGCTGTGTGCTGCAATGTTGCTTTTTTGCTTTCTTCTTGAAAAATGTACAATACAATTTGTTTGAAATCTGAGTAATGCTGCCCATGTGAGATCTGACAAGTCGCAACACGCATCCAATTTAAATCCATTGTGTGGAGTTCTTTGTGTTTACACCTACAATCTTCACATCGTTAGCTTCAGCCTTCAGGCTGATTGGCTCTCAGTGGAGGTTGCAGGCTAAGTTTCAGGAAGCTACATGGGAGGGAGTTTATGACAAGAGGCAAATTCAACATCATACGTTTAGAGATGATATGAGATCATGATCATGATGGAGCATTCCTCCTTGCATGATCTCAACAGCCTAGACAAATGATTTGCATGAGCAGAGCTAGGCCAATCAGATTACTATGCACATATATACAGGTAAATGTCGGATTTAGGGCTGGGCTATATATAGTGGGGAGAATTTAGAAGTTGTTGTAATACCTCCCTCAAGACCTAGGGGGCGCTATCTGCAGTAAGCTGCTCTAATCTAGGACTTCCTGTGAGAGGTTATAAAGAGGTCTGAATTTGCCGTTTCATATGACATCTTTCTATGTATCTATTACTCGATAATGCAGGAAATGGAATGCATTGCACCCATGGATGTATTAAAAGAACTGGACAGGGGACGAGTCACGCCCACCCATGCATTCGGACTGAGGCTGCTCACTGGCGCATGAAGCCATCATGGGGGTTTTTTCTTCCGGGTTTTACTTCCTGTTAGTGTTGTCACGGTACCAATAATTCAGTAGTCGGTACCGGTACTAGTGAATTTCCACGGTACTCGGTACCAATTTCGGTACCACGGTAAAAAAAACAGACTGATATTTCTTGAACATATTCTCCTTTATTAAAGTATGCAACCATTTCCAATGAACTAATGGCATGTAGGCTTCAACTTTAAAACAAAACAATGTGCTTCTGCTTACTTCTTACATTCAACTATGTATGGCAGTGAGTACAGACAGTGCAACACATGAAGCCCTCAAGTATTTAATTGTATTATTATATTAAATATTATAATTTAATTTATTTCACAGAATTGCTGGAATCCTTTTTTTTCTCAACGGTGTATATTGGTATTTGATCGATGCATAGGAATTCTGCCAATGCCCTATCACACTTTCTTGCTTCATGTGAGTTCTTGTCATATTTCCTCTGCTTTTCAAAAACATCAGGAATTGTCTGCTGGGTGGTCTTTTGGGCTCCGCGACTTGTGCCTTCCTCTTCATCTTCATCTCTCGCATACTGTTAAATGGAAAGTAACGTCAGTGAGATTTACTAAAATAAAGAGATGATAAAGAGAACTGCACATACACACATGTAGAGTGCAAGCAATTTTATGTAGCTAGTTTTAATTCACGGACATGTTTCACCCGAAAGAAGCTTGTATTTATTTTGATGCCATGTTGAACTATGGCTAAGTTCGGCTATTAGCCGTGTCCCATAATGTTTCCATTACAAACATTGCATTGCACACGTGTTACACTATGCTAGCTAACGCTGTACCAGGTATTAGCCGGGTCCCATAATGATTCCATTACAAAACACGTTACGTTAACGTTAGCGCAAACGTTTTTTGGTTACACAATGCATTGCCAGCTATCTCAAAAACGAATGTGACAGGATAAGGTCTGTTTGATATGTTGTTAAACGTGTTATTTTACACCGTTTGAAAGAAGTAACCCACCTTGAATCATTTGAACAGGTCTGGGTGCCTGTCTTTCAGCTGCTTGGCAAGATTGGATGTGTTATCCTGTTTGGTTTGGAACTCCCTTTCACACTTTTTGCAGATGGGACTTTGGGGACTGATATTTCCAAATGCGACTCTTTGCATTCTTCTTCTCAACAAGTTGAGTTGTTGGAATAGGACAGGAGCAGCCGCTCCTGCTGTAGCTGTTAGCCATTATCTTCGCTGCCTGTGCGTGCCCTCCAGTGTTGCTCCTGTCCTGGCCAATCCAGGCGCCACAGGGCGTGGTTATTGCTTATCCTATGTGGGGTTAGAAATCACGCGTATGCGCAGTATATGTATGTATGTTGATCAGGCAGACAGGCTAACGTTAGCTGGCGGCTGGGTCCATGAAGCCAAGCCATGGTGGCAAACTAAATAGTAAATTCGGTACCCTCGGTACCATGAAAAACAGGTCCCGTTCAGTACCGTAGCAATGTAGTACCGTCCAAGTACCGAAGTACCGAGTACCGTGACAACACTACTTCCTGTCCATGCGGCCCAAGGCGAAGTGTGCATGTGTGCCATGACGTATTCCATGACGTCTCCCACCCCTCCCACCCATGGATTGTATTACAAGAAGAAAATACACCCGTATACAGCTCTGAAGAAAAAATGACCCCATAAAAAAATATTTGATAATTAAAAGAGTCGTTTTATACTTTGAGTGACACCCGGAAAAAATTCCACTGGGTTTAACAGCTGCCGGGATCCCCATGCAAGTGGATGGGAATTTTCCTTTCTGGGCTGCATGGCGTCACGTGACTTGCAATACAGAGCTTCGCCACCATGTTCAAATGGCTTCACAGCCCAGCGCTATTCCTGGGGGCTTGATTGCACCCAGCAGCACATATGGCTGAACTCAAGTCATAGTTGTACAGTTAGTGATGGACAGTGCGAGCGAGGGGTGAGATAAGGAGAGAGCACAGTGGTTAAAAATGTCCTTGACGGGCTCCCTGGCCCCGGTCCGCGGGTAACGGATCAACCAGCACCATCTGCGACAACCCCAGAAGCAATTATCCCCCTATCACATCCTGGCTGACCATCTCTATTAAAACCTGCTCACAACACCTGAGATGAACCCTCCACACTCCCACCTTCTCCTGCCATCATCTCACCACATCATCATCATCATCATACACGGGCTGAGCCAATCGGGTGGTTCAGGGTCAGTCCTCCACACCACGCCGTGTCTTCTATTCAGCCGTGCTGCCGGCCGGCCGGCCGCCACCGCCGAAGCACTGGCCCCGCCCCCAATCATAGCAATGGCTGTCATAAAATGTCCTCTGGCTCCATAAGCCGTGCCATTACAGACCGAGGTAGAAGAGGGAAGGAGGGGTCGGCTGTAAAAGCACCATCAACGCAACTCGCCCCTCAAACAGCAGCTGAAGGTCAGCGTCCAGCGGGGGTCTCCCCCTCTCGCTTCTCTCCCAAAACCACCTGCCAATTGTGTTTCCATCTTTAAATGAGTTTTATTTAGCGTTATGCAACGTGAAACCACGGTGTTATTAAGCACGACCACATTTTCTATCGCTGACCTGGCTACTTGACCTAGCTACTCTCGGTCTCCTCCGCGCAGTGAGAGCGTTTCCTTTAGTTGTTTGAATCTATTTTACATCTGTCGCAGCGGGGGGCGACTTTTCGTTTTCCTTGACCCCCCGTGGTCAGTGATGAGGTTGATCTGTACAGTTTTATGACTGTCATAGTGTAAACATGAGATTAGGGGCCAGAGACAGAGGTAGCCAAGGGCAGAGAAAATAGGTTTTGTTTTGCTTTGTGAGAGCTGTGCTGAGAAGCAGCTCTAGTAAAGACCGACAACAACACAAATCAACATACATTACTGTATGCATGCATTGTACTGTATATACATTAACTAGCCTATTCACCTTATGTTCAGACGCGGGGGTGGGCCAAATTCTTCCGGGTCGTGTTAACACTTCCGGCGGTCACGGCGCCAAATATGAAAGAACGTCATGAAGAAGAGAGTTGTTTTTGTAGCGGACAGTGCAGGGGGTAAAACAAAGAACGTAGCCTACTACTTTGAGCTCGGTACACAGCAAGCAAGCGAGTATCCACTGTTAGCCAGGTCAGATAACGTTATCGTCGACAATTAATGTCAATTGATTAATTTCCCCAAGGGGATAAATAAAGGATAACGTAACGTAACGTTCAATGACGAGCACTTTCTTGTAAAACATACCTGGACTCCAACAAAGAAAGCTTCAGATAGTTTTCTCTCCTCCGAGCGCTCGAGCCACTAACGTCAATAAGACGTTAGTGACGTTAACGTAATTCCCTGGAATGCGAGACTTAACGAGCCAGTTACATGGCGTTGCATTCTTAGACATTGCCGTTTGCTTTTATTTGGTATGTTACATACAATTGGCTAAATTATTAGTTAATTCAGAGTTAGATGATATTGGAGCAGCGCAGCCATTTTCTTTTTCTTTTTTTTTTAGGCGGAAGTCGTCACACGACCACACAACCGGGTCAAATGGGCGTGGCTACATAAGGTGAATAGCCTACATTATAATAGCCTATGTGGTTTTTTCTTTCTTTCTCCCCCCCTTTAAGATGATTGTTTTGGGACATTTTTGTCTTATTTCACCCCATTTACACCTGGTTTTTAAATGAGACTTGTATCCGGATAAGTTATCTGGATAATGGTCACATTTAAAAACCAGGTGTAAATGAGGTGCCACAGTAAGTTGACAGTAAAGATGGCATGAGACAGTAACGATTGGGTAAGAGAGGGGGGACGACGTGACAAATAGTCCCAGGTCGGATTCTAACCCGGGACATTGCGGTTTACGTGGTGGTACACCGGCACGCTTTAGCCAACTGAGCCACCGGACGATGCCCCAGATGCTTTTAGGTCGTTCAGCAGGGCTGCAAAGTTTCACAGCCGGAACGACTTTGACTCCTTCACAAGGCGAGCAGCACAGA
Source organism: Poromitra crassiceps (assembly GCF_964638095.1). Taxonomy (NCBI): domain Eukaryota; kingdom Metazoa; phylum Chordata; class Actinopteri; order Beryciformes; family Melamphaidae; genus Poromitra; species Poromitra crassiceps. The sequence continues at coordinate 2,088,060 of NC_139637.1, read as the reverse complement.
AAAACGCCTCTCGTGTCGGATGAGAAGATCAATGTGTTTCTTCCTTCAGCGGAGAAAATGAACAGACCCTGGAGGTTCTGAGCGCCACATAGACCCGCGCGGCAGCGGCGGCGGCGGTGATGCTGTCAAAGAGAAACGCCGGGCGAAAAACAGCGCTGACAAAGAACAGAGCTGCCACGGGCTCAATGAGAATCCGAGGTGAATAGGGAGATGGAATTGCCTTGAGTCCGCGGGCCTGTGTGCAGCAGAACGCGGTCGGGTTATGACACGCATTGTGTGTGAAGTGCCGGCGTTTTCGTCCACGCACGGCGCCGGACAATGCCCCAAGGCTGCTGCCGTGTCCTCGCCTCGCGGCGCTCGCTCGGCCTTGCTCGCCGCTCGTTTCAGCGTGTGAAAAGGTAGGTACGTCTCCGCAGCCTCGTGAATAATACAGAGAAGACGTCCTCTGTCCGTCTGCCAACAGAACATGCTATGCTACTCCTATTTTGTGTCTAGTATGTGACAAGTAGGTGCGCACAACAGCTTGTTCGTCATCCCCGCTTCTAAATGACATAAATATGGAGGATAGGACTTGAAAGCTGCATGTTCCTCTCTCTCTCTCTCTATGCGGGGGCCATTAAGCTATCAAGGATGTGGCCTGTGGAGAAATGAAACACTGTCCAGAGCTGCTGAATTCCTCTGAGCTGGGGGAGGACAGAGAGAGGGGTGGTGGTGGTGGTGGTGGAGGTGGTGGTGGGTTAGTGGAGGTTTGGAGGTGGAGGTTGAGGCGAGACGATGATGATGGACAGACACGGTGGAGAACCCCCAGTATCAAAGCAGCAGGAATGTAGAACAGACTGGTAGGACCTGGAACGTTCAAGCCGGCGCGCGTGGGGGGGGGGGGGGGGGGGTGGAGTGGAGGGGTGAGTCAGAGCTCAGCGCCGCACACAGCACAGCACAGCACAGGGCCTCAGACCTACAGCTGGCTACCAGACATGCACACTTCAACTGACTAACCCCCAACGAGAAATGGGAGAAAAGGCAGGAGAAAAAATTAACCCGGAGTTGTGTTTGAAGAGCAGGCCCAGATGTCTTCTCATGTGAACGTTTTGTGTTGTTGTTTTTGAAGAGCAGCTGTAGTCGTCTTCTCATGTGAACGTGTTGTGTTGTTGTTTGTGAAGAGCAGCCGTAGTCATCTTCTTATGTGAACGTGTTGTGTTGTTGTTTGTGAAGAGCAGCCGTAGACGTCTTCTCGTGTGAACGTGTTGTGTTGTTGTTTGTGAAGAGCAGCCGTAGACGTCTTCTTATGTGAACGTGTTGTTGTTTGTGAAGAGCAGCTGTAGACGTCTTCTTATGTGAACGTGTTGTGTTGTTGTTTGTGAAGAGCAGCTGTAGTCATCTTCTTATGTGAACGTGTTGTGTTGTTGTTTTTGAAGAGCAGCCGTAGACGTCTTCTCATGTGAACGTGTTGTGTTGTTGTTTGTGAAGAGCAGCCGTAGACGTCTTCTCATGTGAACGTGTTGTGTTGTTGTTTTTGAAGAGCAGCCGTAGACGTCTTCTTATGTGAACGTGTTGTGTTGTTGTTTTTGAAGAGCAGCCGTAGACGTCTTCTCATGTGAACGTGTTGTGTTGTTGTTTTTCAAGAGCAGCCGTAGACGTCTTCTCATGTGAACGTGTTGTGTTGTTGTTTGTGAAGCGCAGCTGTAGTCATCTTCTCATGTGAACGTGTTGTGTTGTTGTTTGTGAAGAGCAGCTGTAGACGTCTTCTTATGTGAACGTGTTGTGTTGTTGTTTGTGAAGAGCAGCCGTAGACGTCTTCTCATGTGAACGTGTTGTGTTGTTGTTTGTGAAGCGCAGCTGTAGTCATCTTCTTATGTGAACGTGTTGTGTTGTTGTTTGTGAAGCGCAGCTGTAGTCATCTTCTCATGTGAACGTGTTGTGTTGTTGTTTGTGAAGAGCAGCTGTAGTCATCTTCTTATGTGAACGTGTTGTGTTGTTGTTTTTGAAGAGCAGCTGTAGACGTCTTCTTATGTGAACGTGTTGTGTTGTTGTTTGTGAAGAGCAGCTGTAGTCATCTTCTTATGTGAACGTGTTGTGTTGTTGTTTGTGAAGAGCAGCCGTAGACGTCTTCTTATGTGAACGTGTTGTGTTGTTGTTTTTGAAGAGCAGCCGTAGACGTCTTCTTATGTGAACGTGTTGTGTTGTTGTTTGTGAAGAGCAGCCGTAGACGTCTTCTCATGTGAACATGTTGTGTTGTTGTTTTTGAAGAGCAGCTGTAGACGTCTTCTCATGTGAACATGTTGTGTTGTTGTTTTTGAAGAGCAGCTGTAGACGTCTTCTCATGTGAACGTGTTGTGTTGTTGTTTTTGAAGAGCAGCTGTAGACGTCTTCTCATGTGAACATGTTGTGTTGTTGTGTTTGAAGAGCAGCTGTAGTCATCTTCTCATGTGAACGTGTTGTGTTGTTGTTTGTGAAGAGCAGCTGTAGTCATCTTCTTATGTGAACGTGTTGTGTTGTTGTTTGTGAAGAGCAGCCGTAGACGTCTTCTTATGTGAACGTGTTGTGTTGTTGTTTTTGAAGAGCAGCCGTAGACGTCTTCTTATGTGAACGTGTTGTGTTGTTGTTTGTGAAGAGCAGCTGTAGTCGTCTTCTCATGTGAACGTGTTGTGTTGTTGTTTGTGAAGAGCAGCCGTAGTCATCTTCTTATGTGAACGTGTTGTGTTGTTGTTTGTGAAGAGCAGCCGTAGACGTCTTCTTATGTGAACGTGTTGTGTTGTTTGTGAAGAGCAGCTGTAGACGTCTTCTTATGTGAACGTGTTGTGTTGTTGTTTGTGAAGAGCAGCTGTAGTCATCTTCTTATGTGAACGTGTTGTGTTGTTGTTTTTGAAGAGCAGCCGTAGACGTCTTCTCATGTGAACGTGTTGTGTTGTTGTTTGTGAAGAGCAGCCGTAGACGTCTTCTCATGTGAACGTGTTGTGTTGTTGTTTTTGAAGAGCAGCCGTAGACGTCTTCTCATGTGAACGTGTTGTGTTGTTGTTTTTGAAGAGCAGCCGTAGACGTCTTCTCATGTGAACGTGTTGTGTTGTTGTTTTTGAAGAGCAGCCGTAGACGTCTTCTCATGTGAACGTGTTGTGTTGTTGTTTTTGAAGAGCAGCCGTAGACGTCTTCTTATGTGAACGTGTTGTGTTGTTGTTTTTGAAGAGCAGCCGTAGACGTCTTCTCATGTGAACGTGTTGTGTTGTTGTTTTTCAAGAGCAGCCGTAGACGTCTTCTCATGTGAACGTGTTGTGTTGTTGTTTGTGAAGAGCAGCTGTAGTCATCTTCTCATGTGAACGTGTTGTGTTGTTGTTTGTGAAGCGCAGCTGTAGTCATCTTCTTATGTGAACGTGTTGTGTTGTTGTTTGTGAAGAGCAGCCGTAGTCATCTTCTTATGTGAACGTGTTGTGTTGTTGTGTTTGAAGAGCAGCTGTAGTCTTCTCATGTGAACGTGTTGTGTTGTTGTTTTTGAAGAGCAGCTGTAGACGTCTTCTCATGTGAACGTGTTGTGTTGTTGTTTGTGAAGAGCAGCTGTAGTCATCTTCTTATGTGAACGTGTTGTGTTGTTGTGTTTGAAGAGCAGCTGTAGTCATCTTCTTATGTGAACGTGTTGTGTTGTTGTGTTTGAAGAGCAGCTGTAGTCTTCTCATGTGAACGTGTTGTGTTGTTGTTTTTGAAGAGCAGCTGTAGACGTCTTCTCATGTGAACGTGTTGTGTTGTTGTTTGTGAAGAGCAGCTGTAGTCATCTTCTCATGTGAACGTGTTGTGTTGTTGTTTTTGAAGAGCAGCCGTAGACGTCTTCTCATGTGAACGTGTTGTGTTGTTGTTTGTGAAGAGCAGCTGTAGTCATCTTCTTATGTGAACGTGTTGTGTTGTTGTTTGTGAAGAGCAGCTGTAGTCTTCTCATGTGAACGTGTTGTGTTGTTGTTTTTGAAGAGCAGCTGTAGACGTCTTCTCATGTGAACGTGTTGTGTTGTTGTTTGTGAAGAGCAGCTGTAGTCATCTTCTTATGTGAACGTGTTGTGTTGTTGTGTTTGAAGAGCAGCTGTAGTCATCTTCTTATGTGAACGTGTTGTGTTGTTGTGTTTGAAGAGCAGCTGTAGTCATCTTCTTATGTGAACATGTTGTGTTGTTGTTTTTGAAGAGCAGCTGTAGACGTCTTCTCATGTGAACGTGTTGTGTTGTTGTTTGTGAAGAGCAGCTGTAGTCATCTTCTTATGTGAACGTGTTGTGTTGTTGTTTTTGAAGAGCAGCTGTAGACGTCTTCTTATGTGAACGTGTTGTGTTGTTGTTTGTGAAGAGCAGCCGTAGACGTCTTCTTATGTGAACGTGTTGTGTTGTTGTTTTTGAAGAGCAGCTGTAGACGTCTTCTCATGTGAACGTGTTGTGTTGTTGTTTGTGAAGAGCAGCTGTAGTCATCTTCTTATGTGAACGTGTTGTGTTGTTGTGTTTGAAGAGCAGCTGTAGTCATCTTCTTATGTGAACGTGTTGTGTTGTTGTGTTTGAAGAGCAGCTGTAGTCATCTTCTTATGTGAACATGTTGTGTTGTTGTTTTTGAAGAGCAGCTGTAGACGTCTTCTCATGTGAACGTGTTGTGTTGTTGTTTGTGAAGAGCAGCTGTAGTCATCTTCTTATGTGAACGTGTTGTGTTGTTGTTTTTGAAGAGCAGCTGTAGACGTCTTCTTATGTGAACGTGTTGTGTTGTTGTTTGTGAAGAGCAGCCGTAGACGTCTTCTTATGTGAACGTGTTGTGTTGTTGTTTGTGAAGAGCAGCTGTAGTCATCTTCTTATGTGAACGTGTTGTGTTGTTGTTTGTGAAGAGCAGCCGTAGACGTCTTCTTATGTGAACGTGTTGTGTTGTTGTTTTTGAAGAGCAGCCGTAGACGTCTTCTTATGTGAACGTGTTGTGTTGTTGTTTGTGAAGAGCAGCTGTAGTCATCTTCTTATGTGAACGTGTTGTGTTGTTGTTTTTGAAGAGCAGCCGTAGACGTCTTCTTATGTGAACGTGTTGTGTTGTTGTTTGTGAAGAGCAGCTGTAGTCATCTTCTTATGTGAACGTGTTGTGTTGTTGTTTTTGAAGAGCAGCCGTAGACGTCTTCTTATGTGAACGTGTTGTGTTGTTGTTTGTGAAGAGCAGCTGTAGTCATCTTCTTATGTGAACGTGTTGTGTTGTTGTGTTTGAAGAGCAGCTGTAGACGTCTTCTTATGTGAACGTGTTGTGTTGTTGTTTTTGAAGAGCAGCTGTAGTCATCTTCTTATGTGAACGTGTTGTGTTGTTGTGTTTGAAGAGCAGCTGTAGACGTCTTCTCATGTGAACGTGTTGTGTTGTTGTTTGTGAAGAGCAGCTGTAGTCATCTTCTTATGTGAACGTGTTGTGTTGTTGTTTGTGAAGAGCAGCTGTAGTCATCTTCTTATGTGAACGTGTTGTGTTGTTGTTTTTGAAGAGCAGCCGTAGACGTCTTCTTATGTGAACGTGTTGTGTTGTTGTTTTTGAAGAGCAGCCGTAGACGTCTTCTTATGTGAACGTGTTGTGTTGTTGTTTGTGAAGAGCAGCTGTAGACGTCTTCTTATGTGAACGTGTTGTGTTGTTGTTTTTGAAGAGCAGCCGTAGACGTCTTCTTATGTGAACGTGTTGTGTTGTTGTTTTTGAAGAGCAGCCGTAGACGTCTTCTTATGTGAACGTGTTGTGTTGTTGTTTGTGAAGAGCAGCTGTAGTCATCTTCTCATGTGAACGTGTTGTGTTGTTTTTGAAGAGCAGCCGTAGACGTCTTCTTATGTGAACGTGTTGTGTTGTTGTTTTTGAAGAGCAGCCGTAGACGTCTTCTTATGTGAACGTGTTGTGTTGTTGTTTGTGAAGAGCAGCTGTAGTCATCTTCTTATGTGAACGTGTTGTGTTGTTGTTTTTGAAGAGCAGCCGTAGACGTCTTCTTATGTGAACGTGTTGTGTTGTTGTTTTTGAAGAGCAGCCGTAGACGTCTTCTCATGTGAACGTGTTGTGTTGTTGTTTGTGAAGAGCAGCCGTAGACGTCTTCTTGTGTGAACGTGTTGTGTTGTTGTTTTTGAAGAGCAGCTGTAGTCATCTTCTTATGTGAACGTGTTGTGTTATATGAGCATTTGTTATGCTTTGATGAATGTCCTCCTCTTTGTGATTTTGCCAAAAAAGCACAACCCGCCTCAGAACGTCAATAAATCTTTTAACCTCGTGATACCCGCTGCAAAATCCAAGTCCCACATCTATTTAGCCAGGAAAAACAGCCATTGGTCAGGGATATTTTCTATTTAACCCTGTGTGATGATCTATGGTCAGCGGGCTGCGTGACGCACTGGTGTTTGTTGGTTAATATGTATGGTGGAATCAGTAGGGCTGACCGGGGCTGCGCGGGGTCACGCGCTGGCTGGAGACTCTGTGCCTCCACTCCATTTTATTTGCCACTAATAGACAAAACCCAGGCCTTTCTGCAAGCGTTCAATCACAGTGAGAGAAGTGTATCTCACTGACCTGATCCACAACCCTATAAACACACAGAGAGAGGGAGGGATGGAGGGAGGTACTGTCTGTGGGTAGCCATTATAGAGATGCCTAGAGCTTTTACAGTATCAGTCCAATTATGGATATACATCCTCCTCTGCTTAAGGCCATTTGCTTTTACTTAATGCTCCAACTATAGAGAGGCCAAAGTGGAACGTCACTTCCTGCTTTCAGCACTGTAGCAGAGATTTCTTTCCGCAATTTATTTTCCCATAGACATTTCGTAAAATGCTTATAAAAATAGATTTACTTGGTCAAACCTAACGGTTCAGATATATTTAGAATCAGGAGAGACCATAGAACATTTCACTCGGACCAAAAAAACCAAACAACAACATCGAACAAATATTTTCTTTAAACACGCCGTCGCATATATAACGTTTTGGTCCGAGTGAAATGTTATGTGGTCTCTCCTGTTTCTAAATATATCTGAACTGTTTGGTTTGAACAAGTAAAACTCTTTTTATAAGCATTTTATGAAATGTCTATGGGAAAATAAATGGATGAAAATCTCTGGTGCAGTGCTGAAGCAGGAAGTGACGTTCCACTTTGGCTCTCTATTCCCCAAATCTTTGTTCTTTACCCAAAACGCAAGTGTCTCTCTCTCTCCCACTCTGTCTCCCTCTCTCTCTCCCTCTCTCCATCTCTCTCTCTCCCCATCTCGCTCTCTATCTCTCTCCGTCTCCCCCCCCCCTCTCTCTCTCTCCCTCTCTCTTCTTCCATCTCCGTCTCCAGGCGGAGAGGCTCCTTGCCCTCTCTCTCCCTCTCTCTCTCCCTCTCTCTCCCTCTGTCTCCCATCTCTCTCCCTCTCTCTCTGTCTCCCTCTCCCCCCCCCCTCTCTCTCTCTCTCTCTCTCTCCCTCTCCCTCTCTCTCCCTCTCTCTCTCTCCCTCCCTCTCTCTCTCTCCCTCCCTCTCTCTCTCTCTCTCTATCTGTCTCTCTCCCTCTCTCTCTCCTTCCGTCTCTGTCTCCAGGCTGAGGGGCTCTTGCCCTCTCTCTCCACCTCTCAGCAGAACATGTAAGCTGCTTCTTCTCACCACTGGTGGGATGATCATTAGCCCACCGGAAATTTTGGTTTTGTTTCTGTCCTTTTTTCTCTCCTCTTCTCTTTTTTTCTCGCTCTCCCTGGAACAAAGGGATAAACATTCAATACTTATTGATTTGGAGACATACAACTTTTACTGGAGATTCCATTTAATCACAAAAGCTGATTTATTGTAGGCTCTCTGACAATCCCATTAAATTGCTGTCTAGCTAATCAAGTCCATTCTTTCTCCTGGAGGACTAATCTTTTATAGGGCCGGCAGAACGAATCCCACCAGTAACAGGATTGACGGGAAACCAGGAGGGCGCAGGACCGCCCGTCTTTACCGTCAATGAAAAATAGCGTAGAAATAATGAAAAATAATTGTCCTGAGTTTGGGACTCTTCTCGACGGCTCGTTGGCTAAAACACAATTTGTCTTTACTGATAAACAAAACAGACGATCGGTGATTCCATTTAGCGAGAAGGACATTTTATATATATACTGTATATATATATACATATTATATACATATTATATATATATATATATATATATATATAATGTAATAATACACATGTATATATATATATATATACTTAACTATACTTTAATTGTCCTGAGTTTGGGACTCTTCTCGACGGCTCGTTGGCTAAAACACAATTTGTCTTTACTGATAAACAAAACAGACGATCGGTGATTCCATTTAGCGAGAAGGACATTTTATATATATACTGTATATATATATACATATTATATACATATTATATATATATATATATATATATAATGTAATAATACACATGTATATATATATATATACTTAACTATACTTACTAGTTTAAACTGCATTTGCTGGGCAGTCATTATTACTCATTAACACATTGAGTGCCAGCGACGCCATATGGCGTCATTAGAAATTTACCGTAGGCTGCCAGCGACGCCAAATGGCGTCAGTAACTCGAAATTGTTTTTTTGACGGGGGGGTGTCGATCTATGCCTCTTACATCGCCTCTTACAATATGATAGCTATTGAATGTGTCTAACCTATTTTACAGAACCCTTAGGTGGCGACAGCGCACTCCAGATGAGAGAAAGTGGAGTAAAACCATAGAGTAAAACACACAGAAGAAGTCGTTTGGGAAGAGGAAATCGCATCGCATCCGTCCGTATGCAGCTGCTTCATTGAAGCATAACGTAGCTGTGCCCCTGCAGCAGCCAATCTGCTGTCACAATTGAGCACCTCGTGTCCGCTGCATTCGCTGCATTCGCATGATCAGCCGTGGAGTTCTCAACTGGAAGCATGGTGACATACACGCGGGTGTAAAAAAGCTGGACTAGCGGACTTTTCACTGCTGAGCACACGGAGAGCAAACGCACTCACAGCAGAGCAGAGCAGAGAGATACTCCTCCCACAACGGGGGGGGGGGGGGGGGGGGGGGGGGAGGAGGAGGGGGGGAGGTGGGGCACGCAGGACACTACAGCATACAGCAGACCCAGGCACTGCAGCATTACATCAGAAAATATTAGCAATGAGTCAATGATGTGCTTGAAATGCCCTTTTTCACAAAAGGGTCATTATCTCAGCTCGTAGAAAAAAAGGGCTGCTTTTGGTCTAATCAAGCTATCTTCTCCGGCTCATAACTAAAGAACGGAAAATGGGATCAATAAACTTTTTTTTGCAGGTGATAGAAGAGAGTCTCATCGTTATTTGTGCGTGTTCAGTGTTTACATAGTAATTATTAAAGAAATTATATGACTGTTTTAAAATGCATTGCGGCCTATGTGGCACAGTACAGCACCTTTTGCCCAAGGGCCGTGGCACTCAAAGTGTTAATAGTAGTTTTAGTAGTAGTTTTCTAGTCGTAACATCTCTTGCAAAACCTCAACAAACCATAGTGGTCAGTTTGGAGGAGAGCGGGTTTTATTTGTGGTCCAAATAGATTAGCAGTGTTCCGGAGACAAATGGAAAGTCCTCCCATTACAAAGACTTAACATACCAGTTGAGCTTTCCTCGTGGAGACTTGAGCAACTTGTTGGTGTGTGTACATTGATCAACAACATCAACACCATCTTCATGTTGGGTTTAGGATCATCCCAGAGAGCAGTCCTGTTCACTCTCTATCCACCATTTGTTTCCCAGCAGGCTGAGCTGGCCCAGTGTGTTTGACTTTCTCTTTACATTCGGCCTTTTGTTGGAGATCATTTGTACGCAGGCTACTGAGGGTTTCCAACTTCCAATCATGGAAGTTTGAAACCCTCATTAGTGTGTTGCTTGCACCTGTGTTTACCCTGCCTTTTCGACACAAAATGGCCCCCCGTGCAAAGGGTCTATATATACCAGAGTAGAGTATGTTTTTTATGTGTGGCTTCTCTTCAACTTTTAAGCAAATTGATCCAAGTCACAGAAGGCCCTAAACCCTCTCATCATGAAATTGTTCCATTAAACCTCCGTGTGTGTGTGTGCGTCTGTGTGTGTGTGTGTGAGAGCGTGTGTGTGTGTGTGTGTGTGTGTGTGTGTGTATGTGTGAGTGTGTGTGTGTGTGTGTGCAATGCTTTATGAGTTCCAGCTCCATCCGCTAAATGAAGTGCAAACCAAAAAGAGATTGTGATGGAAACCTGGGAGACACTTGATCGAGTTTTACGATTTGCTGATAAAATTTCACTGGCCCTCTCTCATTGGATAGAACTCTAGGAAAACATCCGACCGTTTCAGAAATAGATATGATTGTTTTTCTTTTCCTGTCTTTATTTTTATTTTGAGTCGACCAACTCCTATTTTTTTTTTATACGGTATGTCAATCTTTAAACTCAATTCTCACCTTTTGCGTTAATTGAACACTGGTTAGCTGGCTTGTTGTTGTGTGGCACATCGGATCGTTGTGTCGTTGTGTTGTCGTTTTGTCCATGAAGGGAAATGTCAGCGGCTATTTCTATTAGCTCCGAATGATGTTATTTCAGATTGCATGCGATAGAGAGGCGTAATTGCTTGCTGTTGCAGTACCTCGAGGAATTCAATAGTGTCAATACAGTGCAATTCTGTGTCATTCACCATTAGCTCACTGAGCATGTTCAGTTTGATTGTCATGTACAGCCGAGCGCTAACGGGGCTGTAGGGTATCTATATCCACCTATGTTATGGTTGCAGTAATGGCGTTGTCCCTTTGATTGGATGCCGTTCCTATATAGTCCCATCCTTCCTCTTCCTCTGTCCTTCGCATATGAACAGAAAGCTGAGACGTCTATTCCAGTCTGATTGATCCTAAGGTTTCCAAACCCTTCCCTATTACAGAAATAGTGGACTATATAGTTTGCTCGCCATTTCTTTTATACTAGTGTCCGAATCCCCAACTGGTCATTTGATTCACTAAAAATTAATAAAATAATAAAATAACATAAAATAAAATAAAATAAAATACCCACAATGCACTGCAATTTCCCATGAACAGCGAATCTACCCTACATTTTATCCCATATACCACAATGCAATGCGGTCGTGTTGTTGTGAGGTAGTGTCCGAAACTCGTTTGATCGTTCCCCATATAGTTCACGATATGATAAACACTATATGGGGAATAGTGAGTCAGTGAGTGAGTCAGTGAGTGATTGAGTGAGTGAGTGAGTGAGTGAGTCAGTGAGTGAGTGAGTCAGTGACTGAGTGAGTGATTGAGTGAGTGAGTGAGTCAGTGAGTGAGTCAGTGAGTGATTGAGTGAGTGAGTGAGTGAGTTAGTGAGTCAGTGAGTGAGTCAGTTAGTGAGTCAGTGAGTGATTTAGTGAGTCAGTGAGTGATTGAGTGAGTGAGTGAGTGAGTTAGTGAGTCAGTTAGTGAGTCAGTGAGTGATTTAGTGAGTCAGTGAGTGAGTGAGTGAGTCAGTTAGTGAGTCAGTGAGTGATTTAGTGAGTCAGTGAGTGAGTGAGTGAGTGAGTGAGTCAGTTAGTGAGTCAGTGAGTGATTTAGTGAGTCAGTGAGTGATTGAGTGAGTGAGTGAGTCAGTGAGTCAGTTAGTGAGTCAGTGAGTGATTGAGTGAGTGAGTGAGTTAGTGAGTCAGTGAGTGATTGAGTGAGTGAGTGAGTGAGTCAGTGAGTCAGTGAGTGATTGAGTCAGTGAGTGAGTGAGTCAGTGAGTGAGTGAGGCATTCCGAACACAGCCTTTGTCTCTTTGACGTCAATACTACTGTAGTAGCCACTTGCTTATTTAGGCTCATGGATAGGGCTTGTATTCCTCGAGGTGTCCTCCTTCATAGGGTTTGTATTCCTCGAGGTGTCCTCCTTCATGGGAGCGTATTGTCACAGAGGACTTCCTCAGACGTCCAGTGCAGGGGGGCCAGTCAGTAGCCTGACACAGCCAGGACGCGGGGACAGAGTGCTGCCTCCGCAACCCGCGCGGCTTTTCCGAAACGGCCAGCTCAGCACCTCTGGACCTCTGCGGAGCGGCGGCCATTGATTTGATCTCCTTACTTATTCCTCCATTGACATAGATACACTGTGTCAGAGTTTCCTCCACGGCATAAATCTGAGTCTGTCTAAACAGGCTTTTTTTTAGTCAGCAGACATTCCAAGGGTTTTCCTTTGGTGTTTACAGGAGGTTTTCCAGCCCCCCGAATTCAATAGGAACGCCGCTCGACTTTGGGATGGCGATTGCATTTCTTTGCTGCTCATTTGCATGGTGAGAGTGGGTTCCCACTGGAAAGATCAAGGCAATCTATGAGTGGCCGATGCTGGGCTGCTGCCAGGAAGACTCTGTCGATTCCATTAAAGGTGGGGCCAGATGTTTGTCATTACCTTTATTGATAAGCACAGGGTCAATACTGTGATTTATTCTGCTGGGATGGGGGACTAAGCTTTAGTCACAAGTTTCACCAGAGCCCCTGATCAATAGTACACAATGGACAAGTACAGCATGACCACACATGAACTGAGCGCATCAGCAAAGCTGTTGTGAATTCATCACAAAGTTCTAGACACTGGTTCCCCGCTGAGGAACGAGGAAAACGGCAGGCGGGCGTCTGGGTAGCGAGAGGGAAAAGACCCGCGTTCAATTCTCCCGGCGTGGGCGTGTCTGCGGGTGGGAAGCCGGTGGGGTTATGTGTTCTAGGTCGCTGCGCCAGCGCCTCCTCTGGTCGTTTGGGACGCCTGTTTGGGGGAAGGGGGGGTGGGTGTGATCCCCCCCACGTGCTACGTACGTCCGGCCGGTGAAACTCCTCGCTGTCGGGTGAAAAGAAGCGGCTGGCGACTGCACGTGTCGGAGGAAGAATGTGCTAGTCTACGACTCTCCCCAGATCGGCAGAGGGGGTGGAGCAACGGCCGGGACAGCCGGCGGAATTGTACAACTGGGGAGAAAATGGGAGAAAAACCATAAAAAAAAATATATATATATATTATAAAGAAACTAAGAAAACTGTTGGATGCGTTTCATTTCTACTAAGTCTCCGATCTCACCACAGCCCTTCACTTATTACACAGCTAAATTTCATAGAATAGTCTACACAGAATGCAAGGGGGGGGGAAAATCTGTTAAATTTGTGTTTTGTATTATGTGCTTCCTTGTTTGTTCTGATATATATATGGTGCAATGAGGATATCATCATGCTCTACCAGTGGTGGCACTGGCACTCTTCCAAAACAATCGCCCTTTCAAATCCAAAGTAAACACTCTTGGATTACATCTCACACCGACGTCACTCTTTCAGGCGTGAGACATCTGTTACACAACTTGCTGTCTATAGAGAGGCAAAGTGAACGTCACTTCCTGCTTCAGCACTGGACCAGAGATTTTCATTCGCCATTTTATTTTCGATAAGCATTTAGTAAAATGCTTATAAAAATAGTTTTACTTCGTCAAACCCAAACGCTTCAGCTATATTTAGAATCGGGAGAGACCATAGAACATTTCACTCGGACCAAAACTTTCAAAAACTCCATCGAAAAAATATTTTCTTTAAATCCGCAATTTTGTTACATTTTGGTCCGAGTTAAATGCTATGCGGTCTCTCCTGTTTCTAAATATATCTGAACCGTTTGGTTTGAACAATTCAAACAATTTTTATAAGCATTTTACTAAATGTCTATGGGAAAATAAATGGCGGAAGAAAATCTCTGGTACAGTGCTGCTGAAGCAGGAAGTAGGCGGTCACTTTGCCTCTCAATAGGCCTGTATGCTTGTTTCAGCCTGCACAAACCGGCTCGACAAACTAACTGATTGCATTCATTTGGGATTTTCACATCATAATGAAGATTAATTGTTTGATATTAGTCTTGAGTTTGAGCCTGAAATGACTGTAATTCTATCCTTCATTGTTGTGCTTACAGATAAACCCATAGGGTAAGCCTCAGACCCCCCCCCCCCCTTTCCTCTCAATAATTGATCATCAGAAATATCCATGAGGATATTGATTTTGAGTGTGAATCATGGCACGCTAAGTTGATTGAAAATTAGTCTGACACTTTATTCTGGACATTTGTGTAGTTTAAAACATGCAAGTTCCACTCCTGTCGCCTGTAATGCATAGCAGGCTCAGCCAGTGGGCAGTTTGTCCCCCAGCGCAGTGTCCTGTCCAGCGCGGGACATTCCTCCTTGGGGTGGCTGTGGTCTGCGGGACGAGGGTCTCTGTGACAGCAGCCTCTGAATAGACGCTGAGTCGCCGGACTGGCCCCAAAATGTAATTACCTCCCCTTCACAATGTCACACTGCAGACCTGAGCCTGACAGAGCCGCACAACGCTACGCCAACAGATTGAATTAACCTCCAGCTGCAAACAGTGTTTGTGTGTTTGCGTCTGTGTTGTGTGTGTGGGTGTGTGTGTGTGTGTGTGTGTGTGTGTGTGTGTGAACCACGCCTTCGCCGTTTTCGTGCCTACAATTTGTGGAATTTTCCCTTAACTGCCGCTGTCACACTATTATGCAGCACAGAATAGCTTTTCTGACGCTGCTCGGGCAAGCAGAGCCTTTTTGTGGCATTTAGTGACTTTTGGCCCGAGCAGCCAACCACAGGAATTGGCTCAGACCAGCGACTGGCTGTAAATACGCTCACACTCACATACTTGGCTTTCTGCTGGGCAACACTGGTACTGTAGATAGGCCCAAAACACCTTGGAATAAGATTTTCCTTAGCGTCTGAGTTAAGGTGTCTTAGGTTTTCCTTAAAATGTTTAACCTTAAAGAGAAGACTTAAGGATGTTTTGTGCAACCGATTTTATTTTATGGACCTTAACTCAGACTCTAAGGAAAATCTTAAAGGGACAGCTCACCCTAAAATCCAAAATAACGTATTTTTCCTCTCACCTATAGTGCTATTTATCCATCTATATCGTTTTGTGTTAGTTGCCTGAGTTTTGGAGATATCGGCCGCAGAGATGTCTGCCTTCTCTCCAATACAATGGAACTGGATGGCACTCGGCTTGTGGTGCTCAAAGCACCCAAAAAAAAACATTTGAAAAACTCAACAGCAATGTCTCTTTCCAGAAATCATGACCCGGTTACTCAAGATAATGCACAGACTTTGTTGTGAGCAGTTTCATGGAGGAACTATTTTCTTTTTCAGTCATGTAGGAACTAGCTAGCAGCTAGTTCGGTCAAAAGAAAATAGTTCCTCCATGAAACTGCTCATAACAAGGTGTGTGGATTATCTTGAATAACGGGGTCATGATTTCTGTAAAGAGACATTATGCTGTTGAGTTTATCAAATTTGCACTTTGAGCACCACAAGCCGAGTGCCATCCAGTTCCATTGTGTTGGAGAGAAGGCAGAAACTCTGGCAACTAACACAAAACGATACAGATGGATAAATATCACTACAGGTGAGAGGGAATATATGTATTTTGGATTTTAGGGTGAGCTGTTCCTTTAACTCAAGGTGTTTTGTGCAACCGGCCCCCAGCCAGGTATACTCCCTCCCCTAACCTCGCACGCAGGAGACTCATTGCTGCCATGCTAAGCCAATAGCTTCAATGGCTTCAGAGCTATTAGAGTGAGTCAGTCCGCCCCTCCCTGAGTGACAGTAATTTGCTGCTCTCAGTAATAAGCCTTTGTCATCATCCTTAACATCAAACAGATCATGTGCAGTCACTTATTGAGACGGATGCATATTTCCATGCTGTGATTTATTTGCTGGGGAGTGTACAGTACGCGCTGGCTGAGCGGGCTAATGTAATGTAATGGGACCTTAAATGAGCCATTAATCCAGGCGGAACCCAAGGGTAAAGGGGACGGCGCACAACAGGGAATGGAGGGAGCGTGATGTAACCGTGACACGGGGGGTTACCGATGACCCCAAACTCCTGGGAGACAAAACATCTTATTATGGGATTCAATACGATTGACGATTTAAAAGAATAACACGATTCAAAAGTAAATTACACTAATAAGAAGTAGGGGTGGCAATCATCTGCCACCATGCGATTTTGATTGGATTGAATTCAGGGGCCTGCGATCGATTATGAGACAATATCGTAATGCGCAATTAACACAATCGGTTAATCAGTCAACTCACAAAACGCAACTAAAATATGATTTGCCCATTTTTATTTCTGAGCTCTTCCAGACATTTAAATGAAAACCAATCTATTGTCTTTAATAAAAGGAATAACCCTCTGTTCTTCACTATAAAGTGCCACATTTTTCATGTTTAACTGCAAATGTTTTGATCAGTTAACTTAACGAGCCCCTTGACGACCTTTCAATTATGAAGATAAGCCGTGCACATCTATGCTTCATCATCAGCTTGGATTTACAAGGTGTATCTTAAAGACGAAGATATGTATCAATGTTTTCACTTTGCATCGATATGATACGATATCGATCGTTATATATAGGGGTGTGACGATGCATCCATCACAGAGGGGGATCTAGATCGATGTACAGTATCATCACACCCCTACTAACAAATGGATTATTCCGATTTGAACAAAATCTCACTTGAACGACCTAACACCAAATATGTATCAGTGCTGGATGGAGATTTTGTTCCGTTTGACTCCCCCCCCCCCCCCCCCCCATTTTTTTTCCGATCAAATGCATTGTATTCCTAACACGAGGGCAGGGGCAAACAGAGACCTGGAAAAGAGAAACCAGTTGCTCCGAGATCGGAAATTGAAAATGGAGATAACACCATGTGTGTGTGTCCGAGCTTTGGAAGGAAGGTGGTGAAATACAATTATCCAGGGGAGGCGTTAGGTATTATAAATGACCCTGAGGTGGGAGGCAGCAGGCTGTCAGGGGGGCTTCCTGGCCGTATAATTGAAAATCATTCAGACAGCTGTACAGTTTAACCTTGGAGGACCATGGTCTTAGTCACTAATTGATGGCTTGGCATGCACCGGCAATTGAAAAGAGAAAGGACTTCTGTGGGTGGACTTTGGAGTTGTCTGTGTGTGTGTGTGTGTGTGTGTGTGTGTGTGTGTGTGTGTGTGCGTGTGCGTGCGTGCGTGCGTGTGTGTCTCTTTGTGTGTGCGTGTGTCTGTCTTGTATTTCTGACTTCCACTGTAGAAAAGAAAAGCGCGATGAAGCTCATTATCGCCGTGTCTTTTTCCTTGAACTTTGCTCATCAACCACCACACTGACTGGCTGATTGGATGGAGTCTAGGAGAAATCATTGTTCTGAGCCCTGTACTACGAAACTAGTTTAACAGATCCGCGATAAGTCCCTTTGATCTGGTTTGACTGAACAGGATCAAAGCTATCTAGTTAACTGATACTACGACGCTGGTTTTCTACTGTGTAAGTGGACCTGGGATCTGCCTGTGCACGTGCACGTTTTTCGCTCGTGCACAGGCGCGCGTCCACGCGAAAGAGGTGCGCCAGCCAATCACATTATGAACAGCTGAGTTGATCCACGCCCACACCCATTTCCACACCCATTTCCTCATTGAATGAAAAAGCGCAGCCACAGTGGGATCAGAGATTTTAGCGGATATTTAATGTAACCTATGGCAGAATGAAAATCCGCGTTGGATATAGTTGGGGGAAGGACTGTCTAAAGCTGCCGCTTGTATTCACATCAGTCATTTGATTTATTTTGATCAGCGATTTCTGTCTCCTACAGCTTTGTGCGAGTGTAAATGTACATTAAATGTGTAATCTCAGTCTATAAATTTCCACAATCTGTAAGCCTATTTAGACCATAGATTTAGAAAGCATGCTCAATGAATAATGATCTCTATCACTCATTATGTGTGTGTGGTTGCACTGATCGAATAATTCATATATAGGCTATAATAATGATATCCTAATATAAAAGAGAAAACTGCTGGACTGAATTAAGACGATGCGGGCATACTTTTCATTGATAAAAACTAGCCTATTTTTGCTCATATATTGGCATACAGCCTACAGGACACAGTTCCAGCTGAAACATGCAAGAAGCCTGCATATTTAGTATTGGGGCTATCCCATATTTATCCCATCTATATTATATGTATAGGCTTTTCTGGCATGTAGGAGAATATCACCCTCACTCCATTTGAGGCTCCGTTTAGCCTATGATATGCGCTGCGGTGATTAATAGTGATCATATTTCTCCACGCATAGTTGAGCTGTTAAGACATAAAGTGGTAAGTAGGCTTAATTTAATTATGTAGCCTACAGAGCCACAAATGTTTTTCTTGTTATATTCTCAGTTGACTGCAATCTATTTTTCATATGGCGATCTTATATGAACGGTGAGTGACTCCAGAGAGCCCATTATATGGGTCTGTCATGGATTTTGATCTTATCCTCTGAAGCTAACCTGGTCTCTTCTCAAGTTGCACTAGTATGCAAAAGTCTTATTTTGTTTATTATGTTGATGTTTGAAGAAAAGTTAAGCTGAATAGTTATGAGAAATAAATACAGGGTGTGTTTGTTACACGGGTGTCCTGCTTCTTTTTATTCAGTATCATTGCTGGTTGACAATACCAGCTTAGAGGTGTATTATCGCTATCAGGTGGACTGAAGTTGCACTACAGACAGTTATGGGCCACACTCGGGAGCCCTGCTTAATTTTTTTTTTTTTTTTTTTTTTTTTTTTTTTATTACAAAACAAATCGGTATACCAGTTCGATCCGGTTTAGACGGCAATATCGAACCGGTTTTAAAATTTTCAAACCGACCCAGCCCTACTACTGACTGTAAAGCGATTTGGATAAAAGCACTATATAAATGCAGGCCATTTACCATTTACCATTTACCACAGTGTTCTGGGCATCCGGGGTAGTGCAGCAGGTAGATTCCCTGCCTACCAACATGAGATTTCGTAGGTTCGAGCCCCCGTGTTACCTCCGGCTTGGTCAGGCGTCCATACAGGCACAATTGGCCGTTTCTGCGGGAGGGAAGTCTGATTAAGGGTATATGTCCTGATCGCTGCGCTAGCGCCTCCTCTGGTCGGTTGGGGCGCCTGTTCGGGGGGGAGGGGAACTGAGGGACATGTATCGGAGGAAGCATGGTGTTAGTCTACAACTCTCCCCAGATCGGCAGAGGGGGTGTAATGACCGGGACAGCAGGGGGAATTGGACAAGTACAATTGGGGAGAAACCCGAGGGGGGGGAAGGGGGGTCAAAAAATCATCAAAAAATGACCAAAAAAACTTGATCAAAATGCAACAAAAACCACAGAGTTCTGAGGTCTGCAAAGCACCCACCTGATAGAACATAATCCCATCTCTGGTAGCTGGTGTTGGGGACTGATATATATACAGGAAGTAATAGATCTCAGTGACTAGTCAGAGCAGAATCCTGTCTCCTTCCTCCATGCAGCAGTGGACCAGACCAGTGTCTGTCTCCTCCCAACATGCAGTGGACCAGACCAGTGTCTGTCTCCTCCCAACATACAGTGTGCCAGACCAGTGTCTGCCTCCTTCAAGACCAGTGTCTGTCTCCTTCCAGACTAGTGTCTGTCTCCTTCCTCCATGCAGTGGACCAGACTAGTGTCTGTCTCCTTCCTCCATGCAGTGGACCAGACCAGTGTCTGTCTCCTTCCTCCATGCAGTGTGCCAGACCAGTGTCTGTCTCCTTCCTCCATGCAGTGTGCCAGACCAGTGCCTGTCTCCTTCCTCCATGCAGCAGTGGACCAGACCAGTGTCTGTCTCCTTCAAGACTAGTGTCTGTCTCCTTCCTCCATGCAGCAGTGGACCAGACCAGTGTCTGTCTCCTTCAAGACTAGTGTCTGTCTCCTTCCTCCATGCAGCAGTGGACCAGACCAGTGTCTGTCTCCTTCAAGACTAGTGTCTGTCTCCTTCCTCCATGCAGTGGACCAGACTAGTGTCTGTCTCCTTCCTCCATGCAGCAGTGGACCAGACCAGTGTCTGTCTCCTCCCAACATGCAGTGTGCCAGACCAGTGTCTGTCTCCTTCAAGACCAGTGTCTGTCTCCTTCAAGACCAGTGTCTGTCTCCTTCCTCCATGCAGTGGACCAGACTAGTGTCTGTCTCCTTCCTCCATGCAGTGGACCAGACCAGTGTCTGTCTCCTTCCTCCATGCAGTGGACCAGACCAGTGTCTGTCTCCTTCCTCCATGCTGTGGACGAGACCAGTGTCTGTCTCCTTCCTCCATGCAGTGGACCAGACCAGTGTCTGTCTCCTTCCTCCATGCTGTGGACCAGACTAGTGTCTGTCTCCTTCCTCCATGCTGTGGACCAGACTAGTGTCTGTCTCCTTCCTCCATGCAGTGGACCAGACTAGTGTCTGTCTCCTTCCTCCATGCAGTGGACCAGACCAGTGTCTGTCTCCTTCCTCCATGCTGTGGACCAGACCAGTGTCTGTCTCCTTCCTCCATGCAGTGGACCAGACCAGTGTCTGTCTCCTTCCTCCATGCTGTGGACCAGACCAGTGTCTGTCTCCTTCCTCCATGCTGTGGACCAGACCAGTGTCTGTCTCCTTCCTCCATGCAGTGGACCAGGCCAGTGTCTGTCTCCTTCCTCCATGCAGTGGACCAGACCAGTGTCTGTCTCCTTCCTCCATGCAGTGGACCAGACCAGTGTCTGTCTCCTTCCTCCATGCAGTGGACCAGACTAGTGTTTGTCTCCTTCCAGACCAGTGTCTGTCTCCTTCCTCCATGCAGTGGACCAAACCAGTGTCTGTCTCCTTCCTCCATGCAGCAGTGGACCAGACCAGTGTCTGTCTCCTTCCTCCATGCAGTGGACCAGACCAGTGTCTGTCTCCTTCCTCCATGCAGCAGTGGACCAGACCAGTGTCTGTCTCCTTCCTCCATGCAGCAGTGGACCAGACCAGTGTCTGTCTCCTTCCTCCATGTAGTGGACCAGGCCAGTGTCTGTCTCCTTCCTCCATGCAGTGGACCAGACCAGTGTCTGTCTCCTTCCTCCATGCAGTGGACCAGACTAGTGTCTGTCTCCTTCCTCCATGCTGTGGACCAGACCAGTGTCTGTCTCCTTCCTCCATGCAGCAGTGGACCAGACCAGTGTCTGTCTCCTTCCTCCATGCACCAGTGGACCAGACCAGTGTCTGTCTCCTTCCTCCATGCAGCAGTGGACCAGACCAGTGTCTGTCTCCTTCCTCCATGCAGCAGTGGACCAGACCAGTGTGGCCATTTCTTCCCCGGTGGAACCAGATGCATTATTGATGGATGGCTGATTTGGGAACTCAATTACAGAGAGATTACTGGGCCCGGCAGACACTGGGACACCGGGACGCTGTCAGGCCGATTGAATTAGAAGCACAGGAGAGCAGGGGAAAGTGTCCTTCAGAGACGCCCCTCTCCTCTCCTCTCCTCCCTCTAGTCTAGGACCTCCTGGGGAGACCAAACCTCTCCTCTCTCCAGGATCATCTCCTGGGGATGACCAAACGGCCACAGCCTAGTTCACTCTCTGACAGATGACCTTCCCGACAACTGTATAGCCGACCAGCCGGCTGGCCCGATAGTGCTGCTGCGTGGAGGAGTGGGGGGAGAAGCTTAGTTCAGACACACACACACACACACAACTCATTACAAAAGTAACATATTATTATATGTATTATATATTATATGTAATATATTACTTTTAGCAGTAACTCAGTAATATAACTTATTACTTATAGGATTTCAGTCATATTATACCAGTTACTTTGCAAAGTAACTCAAGCTACAAATTGAGTTACATTTTATTAAATCAAAGCACATAATAAAAGATACAATCATTTCCTAATCAAACTGTGTGTTTTTATGCAAATAACCACTATAGATGACAATAAAAAAGGAAAAGAATAACATTTAGAATTTTGGATTGTTTACACTGACTTCAAGGCAGTTGAAATTATTTTTCGGGATGGTTCCAGGGCGGCGATGTCATTCTGCTGCTGCTGTTGTTTTGGTGAAAGTAATGCAAAAGTAGTGTAATAAGTAACGAGTTACTCTACACAGAAAGTAATATTGTAAAGTAACTTATTACTTTCAAATGAAAGTAACTAGTAATATGTAGGATATTACATTTTGAAAGTAACTTGCCCAACACTGCATGTAACCAGTCTCTGCACAATGCAATGAGGCACAACTGCACATTTTGTGGTTGTGGTTTTAATGTGTTTTTGTGTACGAGTATGTGTGTGTGTGTGTATGTGTGTGTGTGTGTGCGTGCGTGTGTGTGCGTGCGTGCGTGTCTGTGTGTGTGTGTCTGTGTTTGTGTGTGTGTGTACTCCTCTCCTCTGTATAATTTGATGTATCAAATAGCAGCTGCTCGTCCCTCTGCTCGGAAGAAGATGCGATGATGAGCGAGGCGCAGAATGTTGAATGTATGTGCATAAATATTGGCATTTCACCAAATCTCATTCATATAACATATAACATGGCCCACCTGAATGAGACTGGTGCCTCGCAGGGTCGCATGCTATTACAAGTTTAATGTGAAATGTGGATTGGAGGAGATGAGAGGAGGGGGACCTGGAAGCATTCATCTCCCTTTTCTGTTGGTCAGCAAATGCGCTGGAAAAGGAAGGTGGAAGAATAAGCTGATCTGGAAGAACAGAAATCATTTTTACACCAGTCCAGTCTCAGAAGCCCATTTCACCCTCTGGTCTGGTACAGCTGAAGCCCCTCGACGTCTGTTTATTGTATTCATCAATGACGATGATGGAACACTGATCTTATTTTCTAGGGAAGCAACGATATGGACATTATGGCCGATATTGATAACCGATATTAACATTGGTGTTGATGTCGATATGATCTGTATAAAAACAAGTTTGTATGATAATCAAACGTTGTACATCCTGAAAAACACATGTAACGACCACTCTGAATTTTGTAAAAGTAATTTCTTTATTTCCAAAAACGTTTAGAAAAGCCCATAAATCATAGATTTACCGCAACGTTTCCTCTCAATATAAAAATTCTGGCCGATACCGATACCAAATATTAACATTGCTGTTATTTTGCTCATTGCACCGATACGATATTAAAATATTACTAACATCAGCAGATACCAAATTACCGATATTTCGTGCAAACCTATTATTTTCCTATTGCCTCACATTTCTACTGCTCTTACGTCAAAGAAATGTTAGCTATTTCTTCAAGGAACACTGTTTACTTTAAAGAGACACTTTTCTTCCTGTATTATTTGTGGAAAAGAGAAACACATTTATGATCACGGACAAGGTTTTCCTCGAGTGTCTTCTCCCATTGTTGTGACGTTGGTGTGCCAGAGAAGAGAACCACTCCTCAATGAGACCATTGTCGGCGCTGGCGTTGTCCATGGAGACGGAGGCCGAGGCTGAGATTAGCTGGACAACAGGCGCTTTTCTCCGGTGGCTTCCTGCTTTGTCCAGGTCTTCTCCGACAGGCTGGACACTTTAGAAAGGACACCCCGGTGAGCCGCGCTCCGCTGCCCCTGGCTCTCTGAACACTGGGCACGAGCTGGACCCCCAGAGAAAAGCTTCAATAAGGAGCGGAGAATAGCCATTAGCTCCCCTACCAACCTCTTGTTGATGGAGGAGAAAATAGAGGAGGACCAATAGAGCAGGATGAACTGTTGGAGTCTGTGACACTGTGACAGTCACGTCATTCCCATTCCCGTTTGGGAGAGTAGAGAGCAGGCTGGACTGCAGAGACTGTACTAAATCAAAGAGATGGCTTCAATCAGAACAACATTTAAGTGGCTACTAGAGTTAAAAAGCAAAATTAGAGATGTTAAACTAGCAGTCGTTTTAATCACTTTAATACTCTTAATGATGTGGATACTATCCTTCTATAGCGTGCCTTGAGGTGTGTGTGTGTGTGTGTGTGTGTGTGTGTGTGTGTGTGTGTGTGTGAGAGAGAGAGAGAGCTTATCTTCTTGACACAGTGTCATCTCTCAGAGTGTCATGTCTTCACCAGGCTTTGTGTGGTCTAGGCTGACCTTCTCGTTAATTGCTGCTATGCAATGGGCAGTCTCCCACTCTCTCTCTCTCTTTCTCTCTCTCACACACACAAACACACACACACACGCACACACATGCAAATGCAGCCAATATTCATATACATACACACGCACACACACACACCCACACACAAATGAGCATTGTCTTGTTGATAATAAACCTCATATTGCTTCCCAGTGGAGTCACAGTGTCACTGGATGCATACGTACTCCATTAGGTATTGTGCTGGCAAACATTGATTTCCTGTATTGGATCGGGCCAGCCTATTCATTGACTGGTCTGCATATATATATATATATATATATATATATATATATATATATATATATATACGAATTGTCTTTTCAAAAATTAAATCAATTTTTGATCAATTTCCCAGAAGTCCTTTCTGCTACAAACACATCCATCAACAGCTGGTGAATGGAGAGATAGAGAGAGTTATTCAGTCATAATTAAGTTTGTTGTTGTTATTCACACATACAGATACTAGAGGTCATTTGATTGATTTCCGTCCCAGAAGATATGATAGAAAACCACCCAGTTTTATTATCGCTCATAAGCGTGAAGCTTTATACTGCTGACAATGCTCACATGACTGCACCAAACATGTTTACAGGAAGAGACAGGTGAAGGGGCGTCCGGGTAGTGCAGCGGCACTAGAATTCCCTGCCTACCAATACGAGGGTCGCGGGTTCAAGCCCACGTTTTACCTCCGGCTTGGTCGGGCGTCCATACAGGCCCAATTGGCCGTGTCTGCGGGTGGGAAGCCGGGTTAAGGGGATGTGTCCTGGGTCGCTGCGCTATAGTGCCTCCTCTGGTCGGTCGGGGCGCCTGTTCATGTATGTCCAGCATGTGGCATGTGCTCTGCAACTCTCTCCAGATGGATTTGGCAGAGGGGGCGGAGCAACGACTGGGACCACAGGAATGAGTCCTAAAACCTGGAAGTTAGCACTTCCTGGTTCCCTCGTCTCAAAGTCAATGGGTTTGTTTGTATGGGTTTTTTGGTTAGACACCTGAAATAAGGTCTTTGTGTTCAGCAAGATAATCTTCACAAATTAACAAAATTTTTATGATTTTTGAAGCATTTTCTGAAAATCACGTTTTTTTATTTAACACGTTCACTGCCAATGACGTGTTTTTACGTCAAACAAAATCCAACCGTTCACTGCCAATGACGTGTTTTTACGTCAATTTTTTTTTTTTTTTTTGACGGTGGGATGTGCATCTAACCCTTTTACATCTCTTATATAAGTATTGGACGTGTACAACGTGTACAACCCATTCCACCGACCCACTAAGTGGCGACAGTGCTTTCCTGACTAGAGGAAGGCAAGCAAAAAGCAGTGTGACGAAACCATTCTCTACTGTAAAATGGATTGGCGAAAACGCTTTCACTTTCGCGCATTATCGCGCTGGGAGCTGGCGGTGGGGGATTCCAAAAATAGACTGGGTGGAAAACACACTTTGAAACACGCAGCATAAAGCCTAGAATCGCACAAAGCTTCATCAAAGCTCTCAAACCCAAGAAACAAGTGAGCCCTATCCACACTCGCTGCCAGGGAGGGAGGCTGCTCAAACTCGCAGCAGCAGCAGCAGAACACTCGCTTGTGACAAACGCAGGCTGAAAGCCACCAGACACGCCCACGGAGGGAGGAGTTTGAAGGAGAGGGCGTTCAGAACTATATTGTTTGGATGTCTGATGTCTCACTGATGCCAAAAATAAATGGTTAAAGTGACTGTTCTGCCTGTTTGATTGAATTTCACAAAACTGCGATTATCTCAGCTTTCACTCTCAGACGCTGAAACCATGCTGTACTCAACGGCTAATATCTACATAACTACTAACTCTACAAACTAACTCTTTTAGACAGAGAAAGCACACATTCTATTAGTACTTTTGTGAACTTTGTGTTCACAAAGTCGAAGCAGAAAATAATCCTCGGCTCTTGTAAAATGAGCCAGAATCCTCAAAAAAAACCTCTGGCAGAACCTACCTACAGTAAAAAAAAAAGGCTGGCAGTGAATGTGTTAATTGCATTCACGCTTCAAAAGCACGTTGCTAACTTCTGGGTTGGCCTACAAAAATATGTCATCCCTGCAGTACTCTAAAGGCCAAGTACATTGGGGAGAAAACGGGGTTTGGGGTCTGAAACCCCCCCCCCCCCCCCAAAAATAATAGACAAGACAGGTGATATTTTTATTTTTATTTTTTTACTGCTGGCTGCATGTCATTGAAGGCAACCTTTTTCCGTGTGTGCACATATGTCATTGAAGGCAACCTTTTTCCGTGTGTAGTCTCTGAAATCAGCCTGCTGCACTGCAGCTATTTGCAGGGCCTCTGCCACCCAGAGTCAACGGCCAGCAGAAAGAAGTTCTCAACCAGCTGAGTAGGCGGAAACGGCACTGGGAGGAGTTGTGCTCCGAGAGTCGTCCACGTTCAGCCTTTTAGGTCATAGAGAGAGAACCCATTGGAAGATGTCAGAAATCATGAATACATTCATGCAATTTGCGGCTGACCCTATCCCCAGTGAATAAATATACATGCTATTATTTAAGGAAATCATCCTTCATTAAGTAAGCATTTTTGTAAATTAATGTCAATGACTTGTAGCGTCGTCAAGTCACAAACGCCCTCGCTAAGCAAGGTTGTGTTTTGCATTCGTTATCATTTTTGATCATCCTCTCATTTGTAGGACAGGGAGACGAGTGCGCCTCCTTATATCATTAGATACATCAATGATTTTTTAATATTATTAATGTTATGCTTATGTGGATGCACACAGACACACACACACACACACACACACACACACACACACTGGACTGAAGGAAATCAGAGGTTGAATCAAGGGTTGGGTACAGAAGCTCGGCACCATTACGATCGGTAATTACCAAAACCGAATAGACCCAACTTCCAATGATAGAAGTTGGAAAACCCTCATTACTGTTTTGCTTGCACCTACATGTATGTTTACCCCTATGCCTTTTCGACACAAAATGGCCACTGTGAAAAGGGTCTATTGCAACGCAGATTTAGGTGCGCTGCACGCACACCTTCACTAACATGATTGGAATCCTCTTTCAATTAAATTAAATTTCTTTTAAATCCGCTTTGAATTCAAAAATATATCGTTTAGGCACCGGTAGCGTTTTTTTTTAAGCATCGGTATCAGAAAAATCCGAAATGATACCATCCTAGTCCTAGAGCCTGCACGGGCCTCAAATCTAGGCCCTAGCCCAGCCCGGGCCCTACCTGTTCATGCCCCAGAACCCATGTGAGCCCTACGGCTTGTCATTTTTCGGGCCCGAGCCCGGCCCTAAACCTCCTCCCCTTGAACCTTACGCTACGTTCACACAGACACAGGGAACCTACGCCTTGCCTTGCCTCAACCCACGCCTACGCCTGCAGACCTTGAGCTGGGCGTGAACCGATCACACCGCACGCCTTTGCACGCTGAACCTGGAGCCGAGTCACAAGCGCCTCTCCTCTCTCCCGACTGTATCTTTTCACGTGTGGTCCCGAATTTATCATGTGTAGGTAAAATAAATCTGATATATTTAATGTTCTATTGATGCTGGATATGTATAACCAGGTCTGTCTATAGTCGGATTTTTTAGAGAGGTAATCTTGCAAGAATATGTGCTGGCACAACAACATTGTCATCTTGCTTCTTCGGGCGCTATTGTCTCTCCTGAAGATTTGTTTGCCGACGAGGAGAAAGCCCACGTGATAGCCACCCGTCAATCTCCCTCTCTCTCTGCTCAACACTGTTGTAGTACTCTACGTTTCCCACGGATATTGTCGCGTTTTTCTTTCATGGGTTGACAGAAGAAGCCTGCCTGCACGCGCCTAGTCGGCTTGAAAATAGAACTCTACGCCTAACGATAAAATCGGCAAGGCACAGGCGAGGTGTGGGGTACACGCGGGTTCACGCTCAGGCGGCCGGTGTACACAGCCTCGTTGACTAATACGGACGGCCTATTTAAAAGCGTGGGTAAAGGCAAGGCGTAAGCAAGGCTTGGGTGGCCGGTGTGAACTAAGCCTTATGTGTTTGATCAATTTGGGATAGCCCTAAGCCTATCAATCAAACGTGCATTAAAACACTTTGAACAGCACAATGTGTCAGTTCAATCGGTAAAAAGCAAAATGAAACAAAAAACAGGCAGGACCGGCCCGCCCCGGCCCTAGCTAGTGGTGTGGAAATGGGTCCTAGCCCGGCCCTAGGACCGGGTCGGGCCCCGGGCCCGCTCGGGCAGAATGCAGGCTGCTCTAAAGCTGGGTTCAGACTACAGGATTCTGACAATCCTAGCCGATTTTGAAATCTGGCTGTGACACACACTACAGGAGAATCTTCC
>NC_139637.1:2057598-2059618 GCF_964638095.1 Poromitra crassiceps | reverse complement strand
AACGCGACTCTATTGTCTGTACAAGTGAGAACACAAACACATGGGCTACCAAAATATATTTCCCTGCTGCATGTCATGAGATCGGCAAAAGTTTGGATAGACTGGATTGCTTCCCGCAGCACCAATGCCTTTTTTCCCCACACTGCCTGATAAAACAGGTAGGAGATTACAGCCTCTGACTGGCAGGGGCTCAAAACTACGATATAACAACTTTTTATTCATTGGTCATTCATTGTGATATAAATTAGTGACATTTTCCCCCAAATACTCGTGGTTCTGTGCTGTTGGTATTTGGTAGCCTATCTGATACCTGCAGTGCAGCGCATCAAATGAGCCGCGTCAATTAACGATAATGACGGTCTCTGCGCAGCAGCAGAATGATGTATTTGCGCAGATTTTCAGTCCTAAATATCAAACATGTTTGATATGATCGGGACGGCCCCGATGAGGCTTTGAGCAGATCGGGAGGGTTAAGATTGGATCTGCAAACAGCTCACACTACAAGATAATCGGTGCCGAACGTCGGGCCCGACCAAGCTTGGCAAGCTGCCAGGCCAGATTTCTCCTCCGATTCTCGGGAGGGGTAAATCGGGCTTAAATCGGCCCGAAAATCCTGTAGTGTGAGCCAGCCTTAACCCCAGTGAGTGTCTTGTTGATAGTGACTAGTTTTAGGCAGAGCAATCTAGTAAGAGAGTGGCATCAACAGAGGTCCAAAATGCATGAGTCAGTAGCCAATGAATAGCCAGGAAGGAGGCTTGCGCTACTTTTGAATGCTAAAATAAAGCTGATAATGTACATTCGGAAATGTCGGACCCTTTCAAAGTACAACACAACTGTTCATTTTGCTGCAACTCAATAGCGCTGCTTAATCCAGAACCTTACTTCCTGGAACTCTTGAGAGTAAAAAAAACTGGTCCACTGGAGTGAACTGAGCTGTCGCGACTCTTCTATATACACGGCTCTGGTTTTAGGGCCTGCAGCTAGTGGATTAGCTGCCTCCCGCCTTTAATTACAGCTTGAAATGGCAGGCTGAAAGCACACACACACGCACACACGTACGTACACACACACACACACACACACACACACACACACACACACACACACACACACAGACACACGCACACACACACACACGCGCACACACACACACACACACACACACACACACACACACACACACACACACACACACACACACACACACACACACACACTTTAATTGGTTTTAAGCCAGTGAAGCCAGTAACATTAAGCAATAATCTCATGGGCCACACTGTCTCTAAACTCTATAATTAGTTCTTGTTCCCAGTGATTTTAGCTCATTTTAGCTGGTTGTAAATTAACATCTGAGGTCCATGGATGCTTCGGAGGTTAGTCCAGATGCTGCAATGCAAAAGGATAATTAAACAGATCTCCACTTCTTTGGGTCTCACCAGTGGACTAGTGAATTTTCAAATTTTACCAGCCACTCAATAGATGACCATTGTTTTTTTGGCTGGTGAGTGAAGTAAATCTACCAGCCACTTGCATGTTTTACCAGCATTTGGCTGGTGATAATTTTGGGCCCTGCTACCCGTAGACTGTATACAAATATGGATCTTGCCACTGTGACGTCACCCATTGGTTTCTGGACTCTCGTTTTGAACCCTCGAGTTTCGCATTGTGACTGTTGCCATCTTGTTTTTTGCTTTTATTGTTGGAGCCAGAAGTGACCATATTTGGACGAGAAGAGCCACAGCGGCGCGCCTGCTATTGGTCCGTGGTCGGCGAGCTGCGCGATCACTGGACAGGCGACCTGTCAATCACGCCCCAAAACTGCGACTGCAACTGCAACTGCAACTTGTCCCAATTTCCCCCCGGGGATCATTAAAGTCTTTCTGATTCTGATTCTGATTCTGAACATTGTCTGCTTTATCGTCTGAACAACAATGAACAACATACTGCTTTGAAGAAGACTTAGCGATTGAGACCATCAACTCATTAAGAATGTGTTTACTGAGGTAATAAATAAAGTCAG
>NC_139637.1:2047598-2052598 GCF_964638095.1 Poromitra crassiceps | reverse complement strand
CATGAAGGCATTACACCGCTTTCTGGTCATTTCCCCGGTATAAAGCGCATGTGTGAAAACGGCTTTATAGAGAGGCAAAGTGAACGTCACTTCCTGCTTCAGCACTGTACCAGAGATTTTCTTCCGCAATTTATTTCCCCATAGACATTTCGTAAAAGGCTTATAACAATAGTTTTACTTGGTCAAACCAAACGGTTCAGCTATATTTAGAATCGGGAGAGACCATAGATCATTTCACTCCGACCAAAACAAAAAACATCAAAGAATATTTTCTTTAAACCGCCATTTTTTTACGTTTTGGTCGGAGTGAAATGTTATGCGATGTCTCCTGTTTCTAAATATATCTGAACCGTTTGGTTTGAACAAGTAAAACTCTTTTTATAAGCATTTTACGAAATGTCTATGGGAAAATAAATGGCGGATGAAAATCTCTGGTACAGTGCTGAAGCAGGAAGTGACGTTCCACTTTGGCTCTCTATTGTGCTTCTCAACTGGTTACTTTTGTAACCACTGTAATGAGTCGACACACTGTTGCCTATTGGGTTTATTGGCCTACATTCCAATTTGAGCCGTGTCACTGACCGCTGGGGCATCTCCCAAAATAGCTCCACCCACACGTCTTGCAAAAGTGCATTTTCTCCAGAGGCTATATATTATATACAGTATGTTCAGTGATGGACGTGAGAATGACACTGGACGACGTCATGTTGGCGAATGTGCAGCCTGATTCATTTCATGTCAGGGTTCCTCTGGGCCGCACGGAGAACAAACATCTCAACGTAACGCTCCACACATGAGGAAGTGCTGGGATGCTCTGCACACCAAACATGTGATCGCACGACATTAACCCTCTATTTACAGCCAGGCCACTCGCACGATGTGCTGGTGTGTGTGTGCTGGTGTGTATGTGCACGATGTGCTGGTGTGTATGTGCACTAATGTGCTGGTGTGTATGTGCACGATGTGCTGGTGTGTATGTGCACTAATGTGCTGGTGTGTGTGTGCACGATGTGCTGGTGTGTATGTGCACTAATGTGCTGGTGTGTATGTGCAGTGCACGATGTGCTGGTGTGTGTATGTGCTGGTGTGTATGTGCACGATGTGCTGGTGTGTGTATGTGCTGGTGTGTATGTGCACGATGTGCTGGTGTGTATGTGCACGATGTGCTGGTGTGTATGTGCACTAATGTGCTGGTGTGTATGTGCACGATGTGCTGGTGTGTATGTGCACGATGTGCTGGTGTGTATGTGCTGGTGTGAATGTGCACTAATGTGCTGGTGTGTATGTGCACTAATGTGCTGGTGTGTATGTGCACTAATGTGCTGGTGTGTATGTGCACGATGTGCTGGTGTGTATGTGCACGATGTGCTGGTGTGTATGTGCTGGTGTGTATGTGCACTAATGTGCTGGTGTGTGTGTGTGCACAATGTGCTGGTGTGTATGTGCACGATGTGCTTGTGTGTGTGTGTGCACGATGTGCTGGTGTGTATGTGCACTAATGGTGTGTATGTGCACGATGTGCTGGTGTGTATGTGCACTAATGTGCTGGTGTGTGTGCACACGATGTGCTGGTGTGTATGTGCTGGTGTGTGTGTGCACGATGTGATGGTGTGTATGTGCACGATGTGCTGGTGTGTATGTGCACGATGTGCTGGTGTGTATGTAAACTAATGTGCTGGTGTGTATGTGCACTAATGTGCTGGTGTGTGTGTGCACGATGTGCTGGTGTGTATGGGCACGATGTGGTGGTGTGTATGTGCACGATGTGGTGGTGTGTATGTGCACTAATGTGCTGGTGTGTATGTGCACGATGTGGTGGTGTGTATGTGCACTAATGTGCTGGTGTGTATGTGCACCGGCGTCTGTGTGTGGGTGGTATACATCTTACAGCCAGCGCAACAGGGACGCTTGAGGGGAGGCTAGAGGCTCCGTGTAACAGGAGGAGATGACTGCGCCATGTGGCCCTCAGTGTGGCGCTAAAAACAGCCCCGCAGCTGTGTGTGTGTGTGTGTGTGTGTGTGTTGTGTGTGTGTGTGTGTGTGTGTGTGTGTGCAGCAACGAGGACGAACAAGACTGAATGAGAGAGAGAGTAAATAATACCAGAAAATGAAACTGCAACAGCACCTGACCATGAGATGGATGTCGCGTAGACACATTTCTGAGTGACAGAAAACTTGCGTCATGTATATGTCCTCCATTCACATGTAACACTATTTAACAATCTATTTAACACTATTTAAATATTATTATATTATTTATTGTCATGTTCACTAGAAATAGCAATGTGGAGCAACCTGGTGAGCAGTGTGGCGTATGTGCGTCCTGCTGCGTACGTTCAGCCTGAGCATTGATCCCATTGAAAAGGCGTTATCTTTGAAAGGTGTTATTATATATATTATATTATTATAATATTATTATACATATTTTATATTTAAATCTGTCTGTCAGCCTCTATCTTAAAGGAACAGTTCACCCAAAAATGTACATTCTGTCTAACTCACCCTCATGACATCATCTCCTCACCCTCATGACATCATCTCCTCACCCTCATGACATCATCTCCTCAACCCTCATGACATCATCTCCTCACCCTCATGACATCATCTCCTCACCCTCATGACATCATCTCCTCAACCCTCATGACATCATCTCCTCAACCCTCATGACATCATCTCCTCACACTCGTGACGGAATGTTCATTTTTGGGTGAACTGATCCTTTAGTGTGTTTAAAGCACAATCTGACCACTGTCCCTCCTTCTACTCTGTCTTAATCCTCCTGGGGCCGAACTCAGCCTGGACATTTCCCTCCACCCAAAAAGTCTCTCTCTGTCTCTCTCTCTCCCCCCCCCCTCTCTCTCTCTCCCCCCCCCCCCTCTCCCCACTCTCTCTCCCCCCCCCTCTCTCTCTAACCCCCCCCTCTCTCTCTCTCTCTCCCCTCCCCCCCCCCTCTCTCTTTCTCTCCCTCTCTCTCCCCCCCCCTCTCTCTCTCTCCCCCCTCTCTCTCTCCCCCTCTCTCTCTCTCCCCTCTCTCTCTCCCCCCCTCTCTCTCTTTCTCTCCCTCTCTCTCTCCCCCCCTCTTTCTCTTTCTAACCCCCCCTCTCTCTTTCTCTCCCCTCTCTCTCTCTCTCCCCCCACCCTCTCTCTCTCTTTCTCTCCCCTCTCTCTCCCCCCCCTCTCTCTCTCTCCCCCCCCTCTCTCTCTTTCTCTCCCCTCTCTCTCCCCCCCTCTCTCTTTCTCTCCCCTCTCTCTTTCTCTCCCCCCCTCTCTCCCCCCCTCTCTGCCCCCCCATTCTCTGAGTCCAAGCTTTTAGTATGACTGCCCTCTCTTTTTCAAACCATGATTGGTCAATCCCCCCCCCCCTCACCACCCCCCCCCCCCCTCCTCATTCTCTCTCTCCCTGCTTAAATACTTTTAACATAAAGAGAGAGAGAGAGAGGAGGGGAGGGGAGGGAGAGGGGGATGGGAGCGGTGGTGGGGGAGGGGAACTGAGTGTTCGCTCTGTTGTCACTGGCAGAGAGAGAGAGAGAAAGAGAGAGAGAGGGAGGGAGAGGGAGAGAGAGTAGAGTTCTGTCCCATATGTGGAGAAAAAAGCCTAGCAGTGCACACACACACACACACACACACACACACACACGGTCTGCTCCCAGGATTATCGTAGCTGCTTTCGGATCAGATGGAGGAGCTGCAGGCATGAATAGGTAAGACAGATCTTGTCTTGTCTTGCTGCATCTGTGTTGATCTGTCACACAGAGAGCAGCACTGTTTGACTTGGCTCTACCAGCAGCACTGTGGCAAGTTGTGCTGTCCGTGTCCGGTGTGTCCGCTCCTATCCGCTCCTCTCCGACCACGAGACAGTCCCTGATCTCCTCACATCCTCTCTCTCTCTCTCTCTGTGTCTGTCTATCTCTCTCTCTGTTTGTTTTTAATGGACAACTCTATTGAAAGCTGTAGCGCTGCTGTCTGCTGTTAGTGTCGCTGTTCTCGAGTGCGAAAAGTTGCCTGTCTGTTCTGTCAGGTAGAGAGACTGAGGAAGCCTGTTGGTGTCCAGCGACAGCCCTGTGTGATTTCTCTGCCATATGACTGCTGGCACATGAATGGATGTCAATTGCTTTACTGTCATATTGTCGGCTTTTTACACTTTGACAGATAGAGAAGCTGCAACGACTGTCATAATGTGCAAAAAGCACCACACGCAAATGTCACAATATTAGTGTCAAAACGTTTTTTTAATGCATTTTAGATTACATGATTTTTTGGCTGGTTTTCATTTTCAGTACAATGCTTCACTTTTTAAACTCAGATTAATTGTATTTTTACAGGAATAACTGCGTGTGTTTGTTGCTGCCTCATTTTGAGCATTCAAATAATATTTGAAGTAGTCGCTTTTTCGTTACGGCCTATTTTCTAAAGCAAGTTATCTAACAGCAGCAAGGAATGATGTTTTGTTGTCTGCAGCATTGTGAAACACAACATGAATGGCTGCTATGAGAATGAAATATTATTTTCGGGCCGTTTTATTCTTCTGTGTTTGCTGGAGAGCCGAATAACACAATAGAAACTGAAGGATTAAGACTGTATTTAATCTGTGCCTGCTTAAAATAGTGTATTTTTTAGTACACAAAACCGAGTAGAGACTGAGTAGGTGTAACTTTGTCTTTATAAAGCAGACAGATACTGTACGTTAACTTTGTCTTTATAAAGCAGACAGATACTGAACGTTATCACTGATTAGTTGAATGATTTGGTTTTCTACACTTATTGGAGAGAATGTTTTTTTTCTCTCTCCATATAAAACCCCTGAAATGTCAACTTGACTGTCTGCAATGTGCAACTTTATCATAAAAGGGGGGAAAGTCCCTCATAATTTTGTCAATGCAGCCCCACAGTGTTTGGTGTGTGAAGAATGCAGTCTTTATGGGCCCAGTGTGCACGGAGCCGTGGGTATGCACGGCTCGTTATGGGCCCAGTGTGCACGGCTCGTTATGGGCCCAGTGTGCA
>NC_139637.1:1942598-2045098 GCF_964638095.1 Poromitra crassiceps | reverse complement strand
CTCTCCGAAAACTCAAAGGAGGCAGGAGCACGTGGGACAGTGTGTTGTCTAGTCTTGCAAACAGAAATACGCAAGTGTGTGGCGTGTGTGTGTGTGTGTGTGTGGGGCGTGTGTGTGTGGGGCGTGTGTGTGTGGGGCGTGTGTGTGTGCGTGTGCGTGTGGGTGTGGGGCGCGTGTGTGTGTGGGGCGCGTGTGTGTGTGGGGCGCGCGTGTGTGTGTGTGTGTGTGTGTGTGTGTGTGTGTGTGTGTGTGTGTGTGTGTGTGTGTGTGTGTGTGTGTGTGTGTGTGTGTGTGTGTGTATAGGCCCGAGTGCGGAAACCTGACTTTTTCCCTGGCGTGCGCTGTGGAAACGCTAAACCCCGGGCGCTCGCCCTGTCTGAATGTTTCATCACCAGGGCGGAAGAGAGCGATGGGGGGGAAGAGGGAGGAAGAGGGAGGTTGTTGGAGGGGGGCTGATGGCTTAAGCAGCTAGAATCCCCCCTGTTTCTGACAGTGTCGTTTTACCAACAGAGTCAGAGCTCTCTCTACCATACACGCTCCTTCTCTCTCTCTCTCTCTCTCGCTCCCTTCATCACTGGCCTATTAACTGACGTGTCCAGTTTTACCCCCCCCCCCCTGCCCCGCCCCCTCCCACCAGGCTTCATAGGCGTCCGGCGCTCTGCCCGTTTCCAAAACAGCATTGTTTGCCGGCCAGCAGGGGGCTATAGCCTCCACGGCCCTCGGACCCCCTATTCTCCCCCGGCTCTTTAGCTCGCGCTCAAAGGAGCATTATCGGCCATGACAGTTACAAGAAAAGAGGACGGAATCAAACAGAAGAGTCCATTTAAAAAGTATTACCTACATAATGGATCGGTCCCAATCGATTTCTTATCGTGGCAGAAATGGGACTTTGCGGAGGAGGCGAGTGTAATGGCCGGGGATGTGCGTGTGCACACGGTGCGTGTGTGTGTGCGTGTGCACACGGTGCGTGTGATGTGCGTGTGCACACGGTGCGTGTGTGTGTGCGTGTGCACACGGTGCGTGGGAGTGTGAATTCAAAACCGGACAAAAAACGAGTTGACCGGCGGAGAGTTCCTGACCAGATGTTTGAGATTCTCAGAGCGTGACACTTTGTTTGCTCTCTTAGTGAATGTTCTCCCTTGAAATTAGGCCATGTTATCGTTTGACCGCTCTCATCAGATGAATGGAATGCTGAGATGTTGCCAGCGAGCTAAGTAAGTAGTTGACCTTAAGTGTCGTTTACCAAACATCTTCTCAGTCAGAAGTGGATGATTTCATGGCAGATCTTCCTGAATATGTTTGACTTGTTTTTTCTCCCCTCTCCTCCATTTTAACGCTTAGTGGCTGTAAACTGTAAACGCTTTTAGCCCGAGATGACTAAATACTGTAAACATGGCTGTCGGGTGGCGTTAGAAGAATGATGTGATATTAATGCATTATTATAGTGAACACAACATGCAACATGAAACATGCAACATGCAACATGAAACATGCAACATGCAACATGCAACATGCAACATGCAACATGAAACATGCAACATGCAACATGCAACATGCAACATGCAACACGCAACACGCAACATGCATGCCTGCGTGTGCTGCTTCAACATGGAGGTCCTGTTTGACCGGTCGTTCCATCTGCTCCCTGCAGCCTGCTAGTCCAAACTGACTGAACACACTTGGACACGCACGTCCAAGAATGTCACAAACTCCTGGTGGAATAGTTAGCATGCCTTGAGCTCCGCTCTGGATCCTCTCAGTAACACCAGGTGCCGGAGCCTTTGCGTGAGCGCGACTTAGCTTTCTTGCTCAGTAACGTTGCACGACGACAACGCAGGTTTTCATCCGCCGCGGCCGGTTTCCACCACGCACGCACAGGCTAGCTCTGTTCCACAGCGTTGAGATAGTTTCAGAGCTATAGCTCCGCTAATGCTAACGTGTTTTGCGTGTAGACGCAGGGCCTGGTTAGCGGGCGCACACACAGCGGTGTTAGCTCGTCGGCGTGTTGACTCTCAGAGCGGTGACACACAAACGCAGCCCTGTGCTGCTCGCCCGCTGACGCCGCCCAATAGTTACGGTCGCTGCCGAGCGCAAATCGAACTGGGAACGACTTTGGCAGATTATGTGCAGGACACGCGAATTCTCCCACCTCCGTGTTGGAATTCCCTTTGTGGGAACGTCGAGCAGCACTCCCCCCGCTTCCCGACGCTATACTTCAGACTCCTGCTGCTGGCATGCAGGCAGCCCCCCTGCTGCACATAGACCGGTGTGTCAGCAGCACGCCTGCTGACACACACCGGTAGTACACCGGCACACACACACACACACACACACACACACACACACACACACACACACATTCATGACTTGGAAGATAACCCAGATCCTACTTCCAGCCGGTGTGTGTGTGTGTGCGTGTCTCCTTCCTCCTTCCTCCTCCTCCTCCTCCTCCGTGTGTCCGGCCCCCCTGGTCCTGCTCTCCGGCCAGTCCAGGAGGAGAGCTTGGAGCCGGGGCGAGCGGAGCAGTCAGGGCCGGACCTGGAGGACCTGGAGGAGAAACCTGAGAGAGATTCCAGGGGCCATGGATACTCCTGGAGGGATTTGGTGCAAAGAATCTGTAATCTGCACTTCAAACACGCTCTTAAATCAGTCCCAGGCCGCCAACCCAGGAGTGCCCTAACTCTTGTTGCTGGAGGCCCCCGCTGGTGGAGCGGTACCTTTTCTTTTAAAGCGCGCACGCGCACACACACACGTGCACACGCACACACACACATATGTGTGCACACACACACACACACACACACACACACACACACACGCACATACAGAGTGACTACACACTACATACAAGAGTCCAGATCTGGCAGTTTTTATAGCTCTCCTCTGAGTGACCCCTCTCTCTCTCTCTCCCTTTCTCGCTCTCCCTCTGTTTTTATGTTTTGTGTGCGTGCGTGTGTGTGTGTGTGTGTGTGTCTGTGCACATGTGCGTGCGTGTGTGTGTATGTGTGCCTGTGCACGTGTGTGTGTGTGTGTGTGTGTGTGCGTGTCTTTGTGAATGGTTTGCACAAAGTCGTGCAGCAGTTTGCGTAGGAAAAAGGGGCCGATGGTCGGATCTGATCCGGGCCCCTGAAGAAGGAGCGCCGGTGCCCATCTCTTGTTGTAGGCAGAGTGGTATGAGTGGTGCAGTGGAGGGGCCCCGTGAGGCCCTTGAGTAAACACACAGCCCGCTGAAGTGTGTGTGTGTGTGTGTGTGTGTGTGTGTGTGTGAATAAGGGCCGGCATCATTAGTGTTGGGTGTGAATGGGCTGTAATTAGCCCCCTGTGTGTGTGTGTGTGTGTGTGCGCGCGCCCGTGTGTGTGTGTGTGTGTGTGTGTGTGTGTGTGCGCCCATGTGTGTGTGTGTGAGGTTAGGGACCCAGGGCCCTGTGGGGTCCGTGGGCTCGGGCGCTCTCGCTCGCTCTCTCTCAGGGTTCATCAGCTCATTAAGGAGAGCGCGCCTCCCGTTAAGGGCCCAATTAAGGAGCCGGGCGGTTGGGGCTCGTTTGGACGGCCGAGCAACACTTCAGCTGGATTCCTGAGGCAGCACAATTCAAACGTCTTTCACACCAGCGCGGCTAATTAGCAAAACGACTACACTCGAGGAGGAATAACACACTTTAATCGCTGTGCCATTAGCCGTTTGTAATGCAACGTGAGGTCGTAAAGAAGCGCCGTCACACAGACGAGAGCCGGGGCTGTTGACCGTATTGAGGTTTCTCTAATTTGTGTGCGTAAGTAACGGAAAGCAACAAATCCCAGAGCTGTCCCAGTGTGCCGTGAAGACCGGAGAGGAGGAGAGAGGAGGAGAGGAGAGGAGAGGAGAGGAGGAGAGAGGAGAGGAGAGGAGAGGAGGAGAGAGGGGAGGGGAGGGGAGAGGAGAGGAGAGGAGAGGAGAGGAGAGGAGAGGAGAGGAGAGGAGGGAGGGGAGAGGAGAGGAGAGGAGAAGAGAGGAGGAGAGAGGGGAGGAGAAGAGAGGAGGAGAGGAGAGGAGAGGAGGAGAGAGGAGAGGAGAAGAGAGGAGGAGAGAGGAGAGGGGAGAGGAGAGGAGTAGAGGAGAGGAGAGGAGAGAGGAGAGGAGAGGAGAAGAGAGGAGAGGAGGAGAGAGGAGAGGAGAGGGGAGGAGAGGAGAGGAGGAGAGAGGAGAAGAGAGGAGGAGAGAGGAGAGGGGAGGAGGAGAGAGGGGAGGGGAGGGGAGAGGAGAGGACAAGAGGAGGAGAGGAGAGGACAAGAGAGGAGAGGAGAGGAGAGGAGAGGAGAGGAGGAGAGAGGAGAGGAGAAGAGAGGAGGAGAGGGGAGAGGAGAGGAGTAGAGGAGAGGAGAGGAGAGAGGAGAGGAGAAGAGAGGAGAGGAGGAGAGAGGAGAGGAGAGGGAGGAGAGGAGAGGAGGAGAGAGGAGAAGAGAGGAGGAGAGAGGAGAGGGGAGGAGGAGAGAGGGGAGGGGAGGGGAGAGGAGAGGACAAGAGGAGGAGAGGAGAGGACAAGAGAGGAGGAGAGGAGAGAGGAGAGGAGAGGAGAAGAGAGGAGAGGAGAGAGGAGAGGAGAGGAGAGGAGAGGAGAGGAGAGGAGAGGAGAGGAGGAGAGAGGGGAGGAGAGGAGAGGAGAGGAGAAGAGAAGAGAAGAGAAGAGAGGAGAGGAGAGGAGAGGAGAGGAGAGGAGAGGGGCCGGGGGATTTGGAGAGAGAATAGGGAATGGAGAAATAAGGAAAAAAGGCAGACATCTGAGAATAAGTAGTTGTGCTCTACAGGAATGCAAATTGGCTGGTGGCCTCGCGCTTCCAAACTTCTTCTACTATTATTGGGCAGCTAAATCATGCGCCTCATCTACATCTCTTTGTAGTTGTCTCCAGTTGTTCTCCTGTCCTCTCTTCAAATCTGCTCTCAACTCCCACGTCATTTCAATTTCTCTTCTGCCTCAACTTTAGCTCCTAGAACCTCTAACCATCTATTTCCTCTTTAGACTCTCCATTTTCTTTGTGGAAATCCAAAGGAATCACCTCCTTTTGTGATTTCTATCAGGATAACATATTTCCTAGTTTTCTATCCCTCTCGGGTTAATTTGACTTGCCACGTTCACATCTCTTCAGATATTTTCAGATACGTCGTCACTGTGTGTAACCTCTCAGTACCGCTCCTTCCCTTCTTTACCAATAACTCTGCTTCCCTGGGAGAGATGACTTCATCTTTCACTCGATCAGAGATCACTTATATCTCAGATTTACTACCATTATGTCATTATGTCATAATTATGAAAATGTATGTCATTATGTCATTTCATAACAAATATGTTGTGAAAAAGGGCAGATTGGAGGGAAAACGTGGAGCGGAAGGAAGAGGGGGAGCTAGATGGGGGAGAGCTTGAGACAGATGGAAGGGGAGATCGCTCATCACAGAGCCTCAGGACAGCTGTTCTTTGATATATTAGTGGACACAATGACCTGCAGCCAGCAGCCTGCAGTCACACAAAATAGGGACCCTGGTTCTTGTTGAAGGGGAGGTGGAGGGGGTGGATCGACTTCTGCCATTTGTGGACGCGCGTTAGCGGGGCAGGCAGCACAGCACAGCACAGCACAGCATGGGGGATGGGGGGAGAGAGTTGTTTCTAAAATTACGAGCGTGAAGTGAAGTGACGCATCTATTTATTCCCGAGGCTTTTCTTGGTTTGCCGAGAAGGAAGCTGTATAAAAGCGAGCCGAGCACGCGCTCAAACCTGGATTTGCTTTTTGCTGCACTATCATTAGCAATTCTAAACACGTTTGTCAATTAATCAATGCTTAACGAACGCCGTCAAGTTAGTTTGGCCACTGCTCCACTCCATCCACCACCCTGCAACAACGACAACTTTTAACGAACCGCTGAATATTCGTTCGCCGCTAATTAATTGGAGGTTTGTCATAATAGACTTTTGTTTTGTCCTGTTTATTGATTTGCTTATGAACAATAATAGTCACGTTCAGTAACTGCGTATTTTAACAGACAATGAGATGTAATTACTCTGCAAAGTACACAGGGTCTAAGTTCCATAATGTTGCTATATTGTCTTGTCTTATTACTAGCCATACATAAAAACTAACCTGACTGCAGGGGGCGCAACCATCGCCCAGAGGTGGATGAAAGGAAAACAAAGAAATGGAGCGAGTCAAACTGTCATTGTGTTGATACATGGAGGGGTAGAGAGAGCTGTATCCAAAGAAAAGAAGGTGCAGAGAGAGAGAGACACAGCGGACATCCCTCAATGCCACTGCAGGAGATGTGCTGCTTCCTCCAGGGAGCGGCGCGGTGAGGCCCGGTGAGGCCCGCTTTGAAAAGAGCTGCGTCTGCTGCTGGGCTCCGGGCCGGGCAGCAGGTGTGACACCTCCCCAGGCCACCAGGGTTCCCGCAACTCCCCGCACTCTTCTTCTGTTATTACATCTTTTTTAGGCCCCATGAAAGAGAGGGAGCAGATGAGCCGCAGAGCCCGAGCGAGAGAGAGAGGCAGAGTGGGGTAGATTGTGTTTCTTTTGATTGATAGCAGGCCTGTGACTAATGCATAGATTTATAATAATTTTCTCCAGCGATGGCCGATTATGCACGGCTGATAAATTATCATCCCCGTTTGTCCGGTGTGGACATTATCCCTAACGAATGGAGGGGTTTGGGGAAGGGGGTCTCGTTGAAATGACCTCACTCTCGCTCTTAACAGCTTTCTGGCATTACCCCCACCCCATAGCAGAGGCTATACAGACCCACGTGTGCGCATGGGGTAATATCTTATCTGTGCTAACATGACATTCTGTAACCTGAGTATAGCACACAAGCATAAATAATCCATAATGTGTATCAGGAATTAACATTCCAATTTTCAGTCTATTATTTTCCGACACGTGCCAACGTTCTGGGAGAACGTCGTGTGTTTCCATATGAAGAGCGAGAGAGAAGGTCCAGATGAGCGCGAGAGACAATTTTCCTCCGTCTCCTCTCCTCTCCTCTCCTCTCCTCTCCTCTCCTCTCCTCTCCTCTCCTCTCCTCTCCTCTCCTCTCCTCTCTTCTCTTCTCTTCTCTTCTCCTCTCCTCTCCACTCCTCTCCTCTCCACTCCTCTCCTCTCCTCTCCACTTCTCTCCACTCCTCTCCACTCCCGTCCCCTCCTCTCCTCTCCTCTCCTCTCCTCTCCTCTCCTCTCCTCT
The DNA here is from genome assembly GCF_964638095.1 of Poromitra crassiceps. Classification (NCBI taxonomy): domain Eukaryota; kingdom Metazoa; phylum Chordata; class Actinopteri; order Beryciformes; family Melamphaidae; genus Poromitra; species Poromitra crassiceps. Next base: position 2,037,900 of record NC_139637.1, on the reverse strand, counting down.
CCTCTCCTCTCCTCTCCTCTCCCCTCCTCTCTTCTCCTCTCCTCTCCTCTCCTCCTCTCCTCTCCTCCTCTCCTCTCCTCCTCTCCTCTCCCCTCCTCTCCTCTCCCCTCCCCTCCTCTCCCCTCCTCCCCTCTCCTCTCCCCTCCTCTCCTCTTCACTCTCCTCTCCTCTCCCCTCCTCTCCTCTCCACTCCTCTCCTCTCCCCTCCTCTCCTCCTCTCCTCCTCTCCTCTCCCCTCCTCTCCTCTCCCCTCCTCTTCTCTCCTCTCCTCCTCTCCTCTCCTCTCCTCTCCTCTCCTCTCCTCTCCTGCTGCCATGCGGTGAAATGTGGCCGACCTCTCAGATTGGTGTTTTTTATGACAGAGCAGGTAGTACGCAGCCAAGTGAGAATGTCCGGCTTGATATTAGAGTCATAAATCATAGTGGTTCTCCGGGAACAGAGAGACTTAAGGTTTTTTTTCAGGACTCAACGAGGAATCAAGAGATGACAGATAACGGATAACAAATTCTTAGTTCAGATACGTCTTTGCTACGGCCACAGAAGTCAACATTTTAATTGTAAGCGAGTTAAGAGTCTGTTTGGCTGGAGATGATGAGGAAGATAGTTTGTTCTTAAAGCGTGGTGGTGGCCAGCAAAGCAGGACTTTCATCCTCTAACGATCGGCGTGCGCCGCCGCCTGAATACATAACGAGGGATGCAAGTTTGTGATTTATCAGCACAAAGATAGTCTCTGTCACACTCTGCCCTTCTGTCTCGACTCTCATCCCCCCCTCGTGTTTCGCCTGTGCGCTTTTGTGTCGTGACTGACTGGCTCCTCGCATTCATCTCAATGCGATGTTTGAAAGTGGCTGTTTTTCTGAGCCGCTGTCTAAAATTGAATTCCCAGGCAGACAGACTGCCACAACAGCCTGAGCAGCATTCTGCAAAGAATTAGTCACTTACTTCTGCGCAACTTTTATGTTTTGGAGGTATTGAGAGGCGACGTTGTTGGTTTTAATGAGCTTTTTGTCCAAAGTGAACCTGTCGAGTTGACGAGTTACTGAAGGGATTTGAGCTGATTGATGGACGGACAGGATGACTTTTTACAATTGAGGTCATTCAGTGCCGCAGGAGTGAGTCCTAAACCCTACAGGAGTGAGTCCTAAACCCTACAGGAGTGAGTCCTAAACCCTACAGGAGTGAGTCCTAAACCCTACAGGAGTGAGTCCTAAACCCTACAGGAGTGAGTCCTAAACCCTACAGGAGTGAGTCCTAAACCCTACAGGAGTGGGTTTACCCTACAGGAGTGAGTCCTAAACCCTACAGGAGTGAGTCCTAAACCCTACAGGAGTGAGTCCTAAACCCTACAGGAGTGAGTCCTAAACCCTACAGGAGTGAGTCCTAAACCCTACAGGAGTGAGTCCTAAACCCTACAGGAGTGAGTCCTAAACCCTACAGGAGTGAGTCCTAAACCCTACAGGAGTGAGTCCTGAACCCTACAGGAGTGAGTCCTAAACCCTACAGGAGTGAGTCCTGAACCCTACAGGAGTGAGTCCTAAACCCTACAGGAGTGAGTCCTAAACCCTACAGGAGTGAGTCCTAAACCCTACAGGAGTGAGTCCTGAACCCTACAGGAGTGAGTCCTAAACCCTACAGGAGTGAGTCCTGAACCCTACAGGAGTGAGTCCTAAACCCTACAGGAGTGAGTCCTAAACCCTACAGGAGTGAGTCCTAAACCCTACAGGAGTGAGTCCTCACCCTACAGGAGTGAGTCCTAAACCCTACAGGAGTGAGTCCTAAACCCTACAGGAGTGAGTCCTAAACCCCACAGGAGTGAGTCCTAAACCCTACAGGAGTGAGTCCTAAACCCTACAGGAGTGAGTCCTAAACCCTACAGGAGTGAGTCCTAAACCCTACAGGAGTGAGTGAGTCCTAAACCCTACAGGAGAGTCCTAAACCCTACAGGAGTGAGTCCTAAACCCTACAGGAGAGTCCTAAACCCTACAGGAGTGAGTCCTAAACCCTACAGGAGAGTCCTAAACCCTACAGGAGTGAGTCCTAAACCCTACAGGAGTGAGTCCTAAACCCTACAGGAGTGAGTCCTAAACCCTACAGGAGTGAGTCCTAAACCCTACAGGAGTGAAACCCTACAGGAGTGAGTAGGAGTGAGTCCTAAACCCTACAGGAGTGAGTCCTAAACCCTACAGGAGTGAGTCCTAAACCCTACAGGAGTGAGTCCTAAACCCTCCAGGAGTGAGTCCTAAACCCTCCAGGAGTGAGTCCTAAACCCTCCAGGAGTGAGTCCTGAACCTACAGGAGTGAGTCCTAAACCCTACAGGAGTGAGTCCTAAACCCTACAGGAGTGAGTCCTAAACCCTACAGGAGTGAGTCCTAAACCCTACAGGAGTGAGTCCTAAACCCTACAGGAGTGAGCCCTAAACCCTACAGGAGTGAGTCCTAAAAATACGTCATACGTCTATTGGGACTAAGTTTATTTATTTTCTTCTGATTTCCCCCCATTTTCTCCCCAATTGTACTTGGCCAATTTCCCCCTGCTGCCCGGTCGCTGCTCCACCCCCTCTGCCGATCTGTGGAGAGCCGTAGACTAGCACCATGCTTCCTCCGATACATGTGCAGTCGCCAGCCGCCTTCTTTTCACCTGACAGCGGGGAGCTTCACCGGCGGGACGTAGCACGTGGGAGGGGTCATGCTATTCCCACCCAGTTCCCTTGTGCCCCGAACAGGCGCCCCGACCGGCCAGAGGAGGCGCTAGTGCAGTGACCACGACACATACCCCTAATCCGGCTTCCCACCTGCAGACACAGCCAATTGTGACGTCCGACCAAACCGGAGGTAACACGGGGGGGGGGGGGGGGGGGGGGGGGGGGGGCGCGAACCTGCAACCCTCGTGTTGGTAGGCAGGGAATCTACCGCTACACTACCCGGACGCCCTCAAAGGGTTAATTTTTAAACAGTAGAGTATTTGGGTGCAAAACTAGCTGTGTTTATATAGATTTTGTCCCTAAACTAATAGAAACTACAGCAAAGATCATGTATTAACATGACTGTTATTGTCAACAGCTTGAGTCATTTCCAGCCTTGTTTTTGCAACAGTGTGTGTTGTCATTGATCAGCTGACCGGCTGATCAACCCCCTGCAGGCCCGCATCACATGTCTCTAGTTATTAATGTTTCATAAGAAACAAGCAAAATAAGTACAGATTCATGGGGTTTAGAAGAGTGGTGCTGTGCCTAATCCATGTGTCTCTGGGTGGAGTGTGACGTGGAGGTGGTGGTAGTTTAATGTGTCTCTGGGTGGAGGTGGTAGTTTACTGTGGTCAGTGGGTGGAGGATGAAGCGGAGGTGGTGGTAGTTTACTGTGGTCAGTGGGTGGAGGATGAAGCGGAGGTGGTGGTAGTTTACTATAGTCTCTGGGTGGAGGATGAAGTGGAGGTGGTGGTAGGTTACTGTAGTCAGTGGGTGGAGGATGAAGCGGAGGTGGTGGTAGTTTACTATAGTCTCTGGGTGGAGGATGAAGCGGAGGTGGTGGTAGGTTACTATAGTCAGTGGGTGGAGGATGAAGCGGAGGTGGTGGTAGTTTACTAGTCTCTGGGTGGAGGATGAAGCGGAGGTGGTGGTAGGTTACTGTAGTCAGTGGGTGGAGGATGAAGCGGAGGTGGTGGTAGGTTACTATAGTCAGTGGGTGGAGGATGAAGCGGAGGTGGTGGTAGTTTACTATAGTCTCTGGGTGGAGGATGAAGTGGAGGTGGTGGTAGGTTACTGTAGTCGGTGGGCGGGGCTCGAGCCCAGCCCTGATTGGATTGATCCTGTTCTTGTTTACAAGCGGCCTCTCTCTCTCTCTCTCTCTCTCTCTCTCTCTCTCTCTCTACAATCGGCACGGTTTAATAGCGCGCGCGGCGTCCCAGAAGGCTTGTTGCATGCCGTGTCCGTTTTGTGCGAAACAAAAGTGCCGGGAAAGGGAGAAGGGGAAAGGAACCCCCAGGGGAGCTGTGAAGCTACGCTGGAGCCCCTCCGGCTCCGGGCTCCATGCCAGGATCACGTTTCAACCTCACCCGGCGATATACACCCCACATAGGAGGAAACCACAACACCGTGTCGAGCACTGCCAGCCACCGCGCGCGCGACGCGAGCTAGCTAGCTAGCCCGAGGCTGTTTGCCTTTCCCTCGGCTAGTGCGGAAAAGTCACCGTGACTTTGGAAATGAGGAACACGGTGAGGTTCCAAAAATGGCGAGCAAACTTAGCACACTCCCCCTGAACTCTCAGCGCTCTAATTCTTCAGGACCTCCCCGAAGAGAAGCGGAGCGTTCTGATGACGAAGAGGGCCCGGCCCGCCGCCGCAGTCTTCATCATCATCATCATCACACACTCCTCCTATAGGATGCAGCAGCGCCACACAGGTCCCCTCAATAAATCCCGGGCGGACACAAAAGCTGTCAGTGGGACTGCTGCTGAATAGATTAATAAGATTTCCATAATTAGGCAGCGCTCCCGGGGACAATAGGATCCTTCAGGCTTTGTCTCAGGATCCGAGGGGCTTGTACCGAGGCCGCGCGCACGTCTGCCGGGCGGCCGTCCGCCACAATGGCCGCACAGACAGTAAGGCGGTCAGCAGAGAACATCTGTCTCTCCTGGGGCCTGGAGCGCACACACACATGCCACACACACACACACACACACACACACACACACACACACACACACACACACACACAAGCACACACACACACCGAGGGAAGTTTCACACACTAGCTTCTTATCAACCTCCCTGCAGAACAACACCAAGGCCATCGGTCAGAAGAGCAGTATCCTGATCACATCTTTATGTATGTTATTACTGAGTTATTACTATGTTATTACCGAGTTATTACTATGTTATTACTGAGTTATACTTAACTCAGTGATGATCACAGCTGATTTGTCTTGCGGTGATTCAAGATAACTTTTGTCAGTTGATATTGTCAGTCACAAAATAACCGAAATTTTCCTTTCACAAGGCTCAACAGTGCACGTTTAAAACACATTTAAACACACACACACACACACACACACACACACACACACACACAGCTACAACAGATAAGAACAGTGTTAAACACATCCTACTTAAAAAGAAAATCTGGGCGATGATTGCACAAGGAACAAAATATTTTTTTATAGTTGTTTTTCCGGGGCACTGGGACTGTAGCGCTGACCTGGTGGCAGTAACTGATTTGTGTTCCAGTGCAGTTTGAAATATGAAATCATTAAACACTTGGCCAAACCCCCCTGGAGACTGGATCTCAGTGCAGCTTTTCTCATAATGAGGACGGGAACAAAAAGGCCTCCAAAATAATTGAATGGGAGAGGATATCCATTTCCTTGTCCGTTCTTATTAAGAGTGGAGTTTCTTTTATTATGAAAGCTCTAGTTGATGGGTTGGCCACCGTGTCTGAAAGATAGCCTAAAAAGGTTCCTTAGTAGTGAACATGTAACATAAGATAACAACAAAAAAGTCTCAGTATTGCAATATTGATTATGGAGTTGAAAAATGTATCATGATATGATATAGGCCTATACTTAAAATTAGAGCTGCAACGATTAATCGATTAGTCGATCGACAGAAAATTAATGGACAACTATTTTGATAATCGATTAATCGTTTCGAGTACAATTTTAAGAGAAAAGGTCTAAATTCTCTGATTCCAGCTTCTTAAATGTGAATGTTTTCTGGTTTCTTTACTCCTGTATGACAGTAAAGTAAACTGATATTATCTTTGAGTTGTGGACAAAACAACAAGACATTTGAGGACGTCATCTTGGACTTTGGGAAACACTGATCGTCATTTGCTACCATTTTCTGACATTTTATAGACCAGACAACTAATCGATTAATCGAGAAAATAATCGACAGATTAATCAATTATGAAAATAATCGTTAGTTGCAGCCCTACTGAAAATATGGCTACCTACGACTGGATTGCAAAATTTACAAATCATTATGACAATGTATTGCCATCCAACCTAACTTGTTCCTAACTTGTCTGTACAGATTTCACAAGTTCCATGTCAATTTCTCGCTGCGTGGCTCATTTGTATCGCACATTACAATCTAACGCACCGAGCCACAGATTGGAGTCAATCTTATGGTCGCACGCCCCTACCCAGTACCCACACAGTCCATCTACACACTACCCACACAGTCCATCTACACACTACCCACACAGTCCATCTATTCTACACACTACCCACACAGTCCATCTACACACTACCCACACAGTCCATCTACACACTACCCACACAGTCCATCTACACACTACCCACACATAGCCTGGGTAAACCCATCCCCCACGTGACCTGCTCTCAGACCTGTTCTCAGTCACTATGACTAGTGGCTAGTGACTGGGAACTGAGAGAGCAGGTCACGTGGTGGCTGGGTTTACCTAGGCTAACCCACACAGTCCATCTACACACTACCCACACAGTCCATCTACACATTGTCCTGATTTCCTCGTTCTAATCTTAGCTTTCTTCCTGTCTCTCCAGTGAAGTAATCTGCATGATAGCTCTTTAATTTAAGCCCAAGTGTAGATTAGATCTTGCTCAATTTATTGCTGCTCTAAAAACCACAATCCTGCAGAGGGCCGGATCTAATTACATGGAAAGGAGCTCAACTGCTGTGTTCATCAGGGGAGGGTAATGGCCTGCCCACCACCGCTCATCTAACTTCCTGTCTACACACAAAGAATTATGACATACAATCAGTGTTGGGCAAGTTACTTTCAAAATGTAATATACTACATATTACTAGTTACTTTCATTTGAAAGTAATACGTTACTTTACAATATTACTACTGTCTGTGTAGAGTAACTCATTACTACACTACTTTTGCATTACTTTCACCAAAATAACTGCAGTAGCAGAATGACATCGCCGCCCCGGAACCATCCCGAAAAATAATTTAAACCGCCTTGAAGTCAGTGGAAGCCATCCAAAATTCTAAATGTTATTGTTTTCCTTTGTTATTGTCATCTATAGTGGTTATTTGCATAAAAACACAGTTTGATGAGGAAATTATTATATCTTTTTTAAATATGTGCTTTGATTTAATAAAATGTAACTCAATTTGTAACTTGAGTTACTTAGCAAAGTAACTGGTATAATATTACTGAAATCATATAACTAATAACTTATATTACTGAGTTACTGCTAAAAGTAATATATTACATGTAATATGTTACTTTTGTAATGAGTTACCCCCAACACGTATAATGCATATTTTATGTCGTGTATGTTAAGAGAAATTAAGCTGTTTCTCTCTGCTCTGAGGAAGTTAACTGCATGGTGGTTGGTTTGCTCAGGTATGGGGGCAGCTGGCCATTACTCTGATCAGGGGGGTAGGAGGCAGGAGAGGAGTCCATTCTGTATTGGTTTGCGGCTGTGATGATGGAGTGGACAGCAGTTAGCCCGCCTCACTGAGCCTGATCATGTCCGCCCCAGTCCGCTTAGAGAGGACGGAGCGCCTGCTGTCCACTCCCTCCCTCCCTCCCTCCCTCCCTCCCTACCCGCCCGCCCCGCCCGGCCCGCTGCAGGTTTTATGAGCTCCCCTGGGCTCTCATCCATCTCTGTCACACACAGGCCCCATTATTGGGCCCTGCTCACAAACTGGTCGGGGCTGCAGATGGAGGGGAAGGAACGGCCTGCAGGACATATACGCTTTCTGCAGGCAGCAGCCCTGGACAATGACCCCCGCGCGCGCGCGAGCCAAAAGCACCATAATATGCAGGTCAGCTGGGGTGTGGAGAGCGGAGACGCACAATGTCTTCAGCATGTTTGTAAGAAAAGAGAGAGAGAGAGAGACATGTGAACACCAGCAGTGTGAGAATGTTATTCCTGGTGGTGGTGGTGGTGGGTGGGTGTGTGTGCGTCTGTGTGTGGGTTGGCTGCAGCTTAGGGAGGGACGTACTTGTAACTGGTTGGGGGCCATTGGGAACTTAAGAGGCAGTGGATTTGAATATGAAGGACATGATAATCCAATGGCCATCTGGTCTCATCGCACTGAATGAATAACAGACGTAATCTGAAAACACACATGGGAGGTTTTGGGCCAAGAGAGAGAGAGGCTGGAGAAGGAGGGCAAAGTTGAGGAGCAGAGAGAGAGAGCTGCTGGAGAGAGTGGGAGAGTCGCTGTGGCCAGTGTGGATATTGAGTTTTGATTTAAATGGCAATAAGAGACCTGGCTCCACACACACAGACAGCCAGCTATGAATAATGAATTGTCAAGGCGTCCAGTGAAGGCGAAGGCAGACAGGCCGGTAATGACGGCGTGTGCTTTATTCTCCTCTCGCTCTCTAGCTCTCTGCCTGGAGTCGTAGTCCTCCTCACCTCAGGCGGAATCGTGACAGTTCAATAAGGCCCAGCTATGCGTGGAATGTCAAAGCTAAAATGCCTCCGCGAGAGGTAGCCGCTGTCGTCTTCGTGCGATGGCTGATTCTATAGCGATCACAGGGTTATTATGTGTCTATATGTATTATGTGTATATATACTGTAGCGATCACAGGGTTACTATGTGTCTATATGTATTATGTGTATATATACTGTAGCCATATTTGACACATTACAATCATTCTTCTTCACTGTGTCCATATTATTATATTATTATATCATTAGCTACACATGTTGTACACATGTTACAAATGTACACTCAAACAGTATATTTTTTACATCAAAAAAGGACAAACAGAAAATAACAAACAAACCCTGTTAATGTTAATGAAAATGATCAATGTATGTATTATGACACCTATACATTTTGGAAGTCAAGTTGTTAGACTAGCCGGCATATATTTTATTTCACACATTGTAAAAACAAAAATCGAAGGAAAATAAATAACACTGTTTGGTGGGAGCATGGATGGAAAGTGGAGCAATTTTTTGGAGCAAATTTTTTTTTTTTGTAGCGCTAACGCCGTGTCTCCAGTTAGCTCGCTGCGTATGATCAATCAGGCCTCGGCCGGCCCGCTGGAGTCAACCAGAGGAACAGAACAGACATTCCACTTTCCCAACGTTCCATGGGAGAGACTGTGCTGATGAATAGCACACTATGCTGCAATCCCAAACCCAACCCCCCTCTCTCTTCTCTCACTCACTCTCTCTCTCCACACCACTGTCCACACAAACACACACACACCCAATCCTCCCCGAGTCCTCCCCCCTCCCTCTCTCTCCCTCCCTCTGTCCAGCAGCCGGCCACTGGGCCTTCTCAGCTCGGCCGGCCGTACGTACGCTGGGTGGGTGGGTGTGCTGGTGGGTGGTAGGTGGGGGTGGAGGGTGGAGGGTGGAGGAGGAGGGAGGAGAGAGCAGGCATTCAGAGCAACATGCACAGGGAGAGATAACAATAGGTCCTCTGGGAGACCTGCAGATGCTGCTGGTGCACAGGGAATAGTAGGATCTTATCACGATGACTCGAGGAGCGAGCTGGGAAACGGCAAAACAACACATCCAGTCTTCCTGATCGCCTTTCAATCTCCCTCCTCTCTTTCTCTCTCTCTCTTTCTTAACCGTCCCTCTCTCTCCCTCTCTCTCTTTACCGTCCCTCTCTCCCTCTCTCTCTTTACCGTCCCTCTTTCTCTCTCTTTACCATCCCTCTCTCCCTCTCTCTCTCTCTCTCTTTACCGTCCCTCTCTCCCTCTCTCTCCCTCTCTCTCTCCCTCTCGGGGAAATCCGAGCCCCTTCTGCTACCAGGCATGACGGTAACACTAAAACAGAATCCGTTCCAAACAGGAGAAAGCCTATTTGTTGTCACTGGCTGTGTGGAGAAGAGAGGAGAGGAGAGGAGGGGGCCATGTCGGACCATGTGGGGGCCATGTTGGACCATGTGTCACTGTGTGGACATGATAGGGGTGAGGAAGTCACAGTCATGGAAGGATAGTTAGACGCTGTGGTGGCGCTCTCGATCCAGCCTATTTCACTGGTCTGAGCAAGTACTAAAACATCAACAATATCAGACTATCAATCTGAATTTTGAGTTTCATATTTTTACAACATTTGACACCAGCACTTTTACAATATCCTAACCCTAGTTGGGACGCAGCTGGATTCGCGCGAGATCATGAGATCGCGATCACACGACAAAACATACAGTATCTTGGCCGCGCTCCGATCGATCGCTTTGAATCTGAACTGCTGGTTTTTGCACCAATCGGTGTCCTATGAGGCAGCTACGGGCGGGTCTTTAGGTGTGACACCAGCGAGAGCGAGCGCGTGACAGACGGACGCTTCATCCAATCACCTGCCAGGTATTTTTTTGAAAGTGCCCGGCCTTTGAAACGTGAGAACAAACCATCTGGCAGCGTCGTCAGGTTGACCTGTGACATGAACGTCAATGTAAATAATTCTGAGCTGGTTTCTCTTGTGTTTCTGTCGTCCAGGCCTGTTGAAGATGCACTGGAACCCGGAGCATGCCCAGTCCCTCAGCCAGTGGCCTGAGCAGCACCTGGACGTGTCCTCCACCACCTCGTCTCCGGCCCACAAGTCTGAGCTGTACAGCGGCCGCGGCGGCCGTGGCTACAACTACGCCTGGGCCAACGATGACATCTCCGCCCTCACGGCCTCCAACCTGCTGAAGCGCTACGCCGAGAAGTACGCCGGCGTGCTCGACTCGCCGTACGACCGGCCGCCCGGGGGCGTGGTGGGTGCCTACCCGGAGCCGGGCGCCTTCAAGACGGAGCTGGAGCCCTGGCCGCTGTCGCACGGCACCGACGGCGGCGCCTACTCCCTGGTGGCCCCCGGGAGCCACGACAGCCTCTCGGGGGCCAAGGCTGTGGCCACGTCGGCGGGCCCCCCGGGGGTGGGTAGTGTGTCGGTGGTCAACAGTAACCTCTCGGACTCCGGCTACAGCGGCAGCAGCTCCTGCAGTGGCTCCCATTCCGGCGAGTACCCCCCGAGCTACAACGCCACCTATCTGTCCTCGGGGTACTGTCCCCAACCCGGCGCAGCACTTCCCCCCGCCTCCCTCCACGCCCTCCAGTCCAGCTATAGCCCGACCACGCCCGTCTATAGCTACGCCCCCAGCACGTACCCCCACCAGACCGGCCTTGGCCCCGGCTACAGCCACCCCTCTGCGACCTACCTGCCCTCTGGCCTGCCGGCACCTACCCCCGTGCCGTCGAGGCCCACGGTGGTAGGAGGCAGCTACAGCTACCAGAGCGCCGGCCTCGGGACGGCCGAGTCTGGAGGGACGTTAAAGAGGAAAGCGTTTGAGATGAGTCTAGAGGAGGACGAGGCAGCGGACGGTTCCCGCTACAGGAAATACGGCTATGACCCCGTGAAGACCGAGGGGAACTCGCCCTACAATGACAAGAGCGAGTGCCGGGGGAACGGCTTCAGCAGCGCGGGCAGCACAGACCCTCAGACCTTCAAGCCCACTAAGCCCTCCTCCCAGCCCCTGGTATCTCCTCCGTACGGGGTCGCAGGGGAGTACAGCCCCCCGGCGGGCATGACGGGGGAGAACGGAGGCGGGGAGCAGGGCTTCACCCAACAGCAGCAGCAGCACCGCTCCCAGGCCCACAAACGGCCCGCCTTGTGCGGTCCGCCCGGTGAGACTCTGAAGAGCCCGGACCCCCGATTGCTGGACCTCGTCAACGGGGAGCTGTTGGACTGCAGCCCGGCTCTGGGCTGGGGGGAGCTGGCCGGACTCACCCACGTCAAGGCCGCCCTTGAGGAGGACCTGCTGTGGCCCGTGTTGAGGCCCAGCCCGGCGGTGCGGCCGCCCAGAACCGTCCTGCTGTTTGGGCCGCGGGGAGGCGGCAAGACCACGTTGGCCCGCTCCTTGGCGTCACAGCTAGGCGGGTCCTTCTACCAGCTGAGCGGCGCCATGCTGGCGTCTAAAGGGAAGGCGGAGGCGGAGCACATTTTGGGCGCTCTGTTGCAGGTGGCGGGGGCGCGGCAGCCCTCGGTGGTGCTGCTCGGCCAGGCGGAGGCCATGATGGAAGAGGAGGGGCTGAGACAGGCGCTGCTCTCCACCCTGGAGAAAGCCCAGGTGGGCACCACGGGTCTGGTGATCATCGTATGCGCCACCGGCAGGCCCGACCTGCTGCAGGACGCGGTCCACCGGAGCTTCGCCAAGCGGTACCACGTGGGCCTGCCGGACGCCGGCATGCGCCGACAGGTGCTGCTGCAGGCGCTGGCGCCCCACGGCTTCAGCCTGAGCGAGAGGGAGCTGGGTGCCGTGCTGCAGCGCACAGAGGGCTTCTCCGTGTGGGAGCTGCTGCAGCTCAGCCAGCAGGCCCTCACCTCGGCCTCCTCCTCCTCCACCGTGGGGGCCCTGCACGCTCTGTCCAGCACGCCCTCCACCTCCACGCCCCCAGCCTTCACACACTTTGAGAATGCCTTCTGCAAGGTGCGCCCGCACGCCACCGCCCCCAAAGAACTGGACACGTGTACAGAGTGGAGCAAGGTGTACAGCCACTGAGACGAAACGCAGCCAGCCTCTGTCCTGGGGACTGCTCTACTACGCCCCCTGTCTCTGTCCTGGGGGACTGCTCTACTACGCCCCCTGTCTCTGTCCTAGGGGGACTGCTCTACTACGCCCCCTGTCTCTGTCCTGGGGGACTGCTCTACTACGCCCCCCTGTCTCTGTCCTGGGGGACTGCTCTACTACGCCCCCTGTCTCTGTCCTGGGGGACTGCTCTACTACGCCCCCCTGTCTCTGTCCTGGGGGACTGCTCTACTACGCCCCCCTGTCTCTGTCCTGGGGGACTGCTCTACTACGCCCCCCTGTCTCTGTCCTGGGGGACTGCTCTACTACGCCCCCCTGTCTCTGTCCTGGGGGACTGCTCTACTACGCCCCCTGTCTTTGCTTTGACATGCCTTGGGAATGTTTTGTTGTTGTTTTTGTTTATTACCTATTATGCAGCCAAAAGAGTTAAGAGGAGCTCAAAGACACGGGAGAGCTGATCAAGTTGTTTTACTGACATAAGCATGCCGAGGTGTGCTGTTCTTGTTTTTTGCTATTAATATACACAATGTTTTATTTTCCCCAAAGATTAAAAAGAAAAGAAAAAAAGAAGATAAATAGGCCTTGTTGAGTGGGGTAGTGTATTAGTTATTTGGCCAATGGGAAAATTAGATAGTTATTTGGATGCTCTCAGAGATCCTCCTGATTATCCTTGGTCCAGGACACAATCAATGATTTGTTGCTAGGTGACGTGGTCCAAGATGATGGAGAACCTAATCACCCCCCCCCCCCTTTGACTGCTACTCTCAGGATCCTATTTATTGCCAGTCCACTCCCGTGGTACCCTCCCGTGGTACCCCTCCCGTGGTACCCTCGTTTTCGATGTTATTGCCACTGATCATTTGGTACAAAGGGCTTGGGGACCTGCAAAAATTTCAGCAAAACCACATGTTTTTTGACCAAATACATGTCTAATCAGCAACGCGTTTATGTGAAAACAACATCCGGGTCTTCTATCGCAATTAATGAGCCCTTATAGCTTCTCACCAAATCACGGCACAACAATTAACAATTAATTAATTAATTAATTTTGTTGTCGTTGTGCTGAACGAACAAAAACAAAAGACTTATTCAATCTGATCATGAGGCTGCTCTTCGTCAACGCGCGCAACATCACTGCTTTTCCTGGGCTGACAATGTTGCGTTATTTTTCGCCACTTCCCAGGAATACAGTCGTTCTAGTGACACCTTGCAGTTATACTTGACATTTTTTGACAATAGAAATACTTTCTGTATATTCTCGCTTTAACTCACTAATGGTACTACATGTATACCGACACACAAAATGGTACAACGCACAGAAAAAGGATACACTTATTATGTTTGGATTTGTGTCCGTAAACCTTCACATGCATTTCCTGTTAATGTCACATTCCTCGTGGAGTGCAAGTTTTCCGGAGAATCCTACTACTCGCAGTTACACCCGGCATCTCCAGCAGTATGTCTGTTCTCGACTTTCACTTAAAACTATTTCACTTAACTCCTATTGTTTCTTTAGTGTGTTAGTCTTGTTTGAAATGCTCAGGAAGAATGTCTTTACCTCAGAAATATGAAAATAAAGAATGTATGTAATCTTAGGGTCTTAGTAGAGAGTGGCGCGGAGCAAGGAAGGGGAGAGAGAGAGAGGAGAAACCTGACACAGTCTTGTAAGACCCGCTGCAGCTGGGCTTTTACCTCGGGAGAGAAACTTGAATATGCTACAAAGAGTAACATTGAATGTAATTCAGGTATTTCAAAGGATATTTGATGCCATAAATCCATGTTTTATTATATATGAATATATAAATACATTTTCTTTTCTTTTCCCCTTTATTTTTATTGTAGATTTTTGGTGGAGTGTGATGGTTGTCTTCAAAGAAATGTTATGTAGAATACAGAAATGATTCCTATTTTTGTTGGACAAACTGCTCACAAATCTCTCCACGGTATTGAATGTTTACATATCCTGTATAATATGCATGTCCGCTGGTTATAGTTTGATGGCTGCAAATGATCATTCTAAAAATGTAAATAAAACACACAATCATACACGTGCACTTGATTATAGTGAACATCAGAGCACAACAATAGCATTCATCTCGACAAACAACACAAACGTGGTCGGAAAACAAGTGAGCATGTGATATTAATGTAGCAAATCGTCATAATAGGTAGTTTTCGATTAGTTGATCGACAGAAAATTAATCTACAACTATTTTAATAATCGATTCATTGTTTTGAGTAAAATTTTAAGAGAAAAGGTCTAAATTCTCTGATTCCAGCTTCTTAAATGTGAATATTTTCTGGTTTCTTTACTCCTCTATGACAGTAAACTGATATTATCTTTGAGTTGTGGACAAAACAAGACATTTGAGGGCGTCATCTTGGACTTTGGGAACCACCGATCGTCGTTTGCTACCATTTTGTGACATTTTATAGACCAAACAACTAATCGATTAATCGAGAAAATAATCGTCAGATTAATCGATTATGAAAATAATCGTTAGTTGCGGCCCTGCTACTGTAGCCACTTCTGTGTACATATTGTGGATGAACCCAACATGTAGACAATCCAGAGAACAGCCTCCCACGGTTCTATTTTAACAAGCTGGAAAAAAGCCGCTCACTCCACTGCAGCAGGTACTGAGGTCATGCCTATTTGGCTGTTGCCATGGTCCTGAGGAGGTATACACACAGAATGATGTAATATTTCCTACTGCCCCCCGTTCCCTCTCTCCCTCTCTCTCATCACTCTTCCTTCTCTTTTTCCTCCCCTCCTTCTTTCAATCTCATTAGATTGAATTGCCCCCTAGCCACGACCGCCCAGTGGCCATGTGGCGTGTAGTAGTGTCCCCTCTCCTCCCCCACCCCCCTTCTTTTCCTCTATCCATCCCTATAGCGATTCCTCACCAGTGGAAGTGGTCTGATTGATGCCCGGCAACCCTATATCACAGTTCAGCCTTTCCCCTCTACAGCTGGTGGCTTCAGTCAGGCCCATACAGCCCAGGTCAATCAGAGTGACCCTCCCCGCTGTGCATATACTGATGATCACTGTCGAAGAAACAGAAAAACACATCTACAAAATTACAAGAGACCCCCTCGCCTCGAGCAGCGGCACACTCGCATATACGCTCGAGAATAACGCCGGCGATCGTTCACGCGTAATTACAGAGATGAAATAATCATGACGACTTTTGCAGCTGCACTACTTCAAATGGCCACAAAAAAACACACTTCGATTACTCCCATGTTGACCCCTGCTACTCGCAACAGTTTGTCCAGCAAAAACAAGGCTTTTGTTCTAGATGTTTTGATCTGTTATCACGGTAACTTTGTTCTTGGTTTCTTGTACATTTTTCTGTAACCATTTCTACCTCATTTTTGCGACATATTGTACATGAAAGTATTTATTTCATGTCTTTTTTGGATGTCTCGTTTTAAAAATGATAATGTTCTTGAACTGTTAATGGTCTACCTCAGAAAAGACTGTATTTTAAGAGAAGAGTATCACACAATATTAAACAGAATCTGTCAATATTGCAACCCCGGGCGTTATTTATTTGTGGGTTTTTTCTCTGATATCAGCAGTCGAGGGAACTGCAATTGGCCAGAGTGCAGAAATGACATAATGGCCGTGCTTTACCTCATGTCACTATATCCATACGCTTGCTTGACCCCAATGTTAAGGTCAGCAAAGTCACTTAAACTGATTAGCAAATCATTTAATGTATCAACGCGAGATGGGATAATTAGATTTTGGAGTTGCCGTAACGTCGACTTGGAGTGACTTCACACAGCAGCCTTGTATAGTCAGCATGTGGAGTCGATATGTGGGGGGAAAACAGGTGCTATGTGTTTCGGGTCGAGGTATCGGGTCGAGGCCTTAGAATTTTTCTTTGTTGTATGTGTTTATGTGTGTGGTGAGAGATTCGAGAAAGTAGTGTGTGTGTGTGTGTGTGTGTGTGTGTGTGTGTGTGTCTGTGTGTGTGTGAGAGAGAGATACAGAGAGCATGTGTGCGTATGTGTATGTGTGTGTTTTTGTGTGTGCATAAGCACATGTGAGTGTGTGTGTGTGTGTGTTTTTATCTGTGCGTTGCTGGGTCCAGAACAGCAACAGAAGCAGTGCTAGCTAGCACACCCCAGAGGCCGCAGACCCAGCACAAGAGCACAGAGGTCCTCCATCGCTGTCACTGTCTGTAAACAACAGCTTGTCCCAGCGGCCTGCCCATATGCTATTCCTGGGCCTTCTCCTGACATCTTCCAAAACCAAAGCCTCAAAAGTAACCAAAGAGAGTCGAAGGAGAAAAACAAGAGAAAGTCAGTTGCTCATAGAAGTGAAAGTTGAAGTTGGAAGTTCCTGAAACAGGAACCCGTTACCTCCACAGTTATGGATAGCGGTGTCAAAAACGGAGTTGGAAACATCTGCGACTGAATCCCAGTAGGGTTTAGTGGTGCTGCTGGTGTTGATGACAGAGTAATTAATTGTCTAATAGTGATGCATAGCTCTGTTATGACCACAACCTTGTGCAGCGACTGCCCTTCATCCTCTGATGAAGGGTAATTGTTTCTGCAGCTGTTTAAAAATTATTTCCTCTATTTTCCTGTCATAAACTCAATAGCATAATAATCCACAGAGCAACGTCACCTTGCAGAGTTAGGCTATGTGAAAATGTCACATTGGAATATGAGGGAAGGAAAACATACTGTAGTCCACTAACTATACACACATTTCACATTATAGGTATGACATTTTTGATATGCTTTTATAGTTGTGCAATGTGCACTAGGCGGGGTCTAAAGCAAATTATATGTCCTTGTGATAGCAACAGGCAGAGACATACATACAATTAAACAGTGCAGTGTTCTATAGTTGAGTCGAGTCTGAGTCCTGCACACATTTTCAGGACTCGTGACTCGACTCGGACGTGAGCACTCATGACTCGGACTTGGACTTGGACTCGAGCATTCACGCATTCGAAATCAGAAGGTGGAGACGAGGACTTGGACTTGTTAATTGATGACTGTTTTTTTTGTTCAGGAAATCCAGACTCAGACTCAGGTAATGGGACTTGACACGGACTGCACTCGGACTGTTCTTTGGTGACTCGGACTCGGACTTGGACTCAAACACTGGGGACTCAAGACTCGACTGGGACTCGGGATATACAGTAGAGACGCGACTACAACACCTCAGTTGTCATTTTATTATACACTATTAGTCTGATTTAGCAAACGGTGCAAGTCATCCAGTGGTTACATGCACCATGTACAACTGACCAATAACTAATTATCTTTGGCCATGTTCAGACTAGGAGGCCAAATCTGATTTGTGAACTTTAGTGACCTATTAATGACTTTATCCAGATTGGTTTTATGAGTCTGGATGCTCCAAGATCTGATTTGTGTCACTTGTCCCAAACCACATACAGTATGGAGGTAGTTTCCAATCTGCTTTCGACTGATGTGACTTCAGTGCGGACGCGCAGATCCACCAAATCTGATTTGAACGTCACTCGCAACTCATCATCAAATGCTTCTGCGCAGGAAAACCACATCACCAACGTATGTATTTACTGATGCCCACGTCGTTACCATAGCAACCCATGCAGATAGGCTGTTTAGGTCTGGACACAGATCCGACTTGAGAATCAGATTTGTGGCAGTGTGGACACACTGCCAAATCAGATTTGGGAAACCAATCAAGATAATGATGATTAATGACTTTATCAGCAAATCAGATTTGCCTGTAATGTGAACATGGCCTTTGACTCCAAAACTATTGGCTCAGGATACAAGTTGCCAGGTCTTATCTCCACAGTGCAGTGGTATTATTAATGTATGATCTATGATCTGATGATAGGCTATGTGTGCTCTATGATCATTCACTTTGTTTGATATAGTAATTGAAGTTCTTATATAACTCCTATAACTTAAATGTAGCCATCAGGCTGAATAACGATGTGTCCTCTTTGTCCTAAGTGATTCCTGTCCTCCAGGAAGTCAATCATGTTCTCCTCCCTGCTGACTGGAGGTAATTAGGCGAGCACAGTTTGTAATTGGATAATAAAAGATGCTAATGAGCTGCTGTCCTATTTACTCACAGTATGGCAATGAAGAGTTGAGCACAGCTCCACACCGCTCATAATAATAAGTGATAATGAAAATCTATTAACCATAATTAAAGATATAGATATGTATTATCAAATTACCTAGTTGGCTGTGTAGTTATGGTCAAATAAGAATAATTGTCCCCACATTATATCAACCTGATGATGTAACTTGATCAAATGTAATTATGAATTATGTGTATGTGTGTAATTATAATCGATAAAAGAATTCATAACTATTAGTCACTAAATCGTACTGATGAATGCATTGATGGTTTTCCTTTGTTTGTTTGTGATCATGTAACCTGTTACTGCACCACACAATTGTTTTGTGAATGGGTGATGACCATACCAACTAGATCTTCTTAGCATGTAGGCTACTCAACTTGAAGTCCACAAGCATCCATTCGTATGGCTGGGGAGATCATGCCCTACAGCACCTTCAGTATGTGTGCTTCACTCAGAAGGACCTCGGCAAAAACATGAAAGTTATTTATGATAACCTTCATGAAAAAAGGTAATTCTTTTGAATTTCATCTCACATGGACACAGTCTCTCCACCTCTTCTGCCGTTCCCCACCCCAGCAGCGCTGCATGCTGGCCTTCCATTGTCCAGGCCTTGATACTGACAAGGTTGACATCAGAGGAGAGGCTCTGACACCGGGTGAGTTAGGACTGCCAGCTGTTAGCAATCAAGTCTATTTTGAAGTCAGGGACACATGCACCCCCAGGGCCAAAGCAGCAACTAGCCCAACCCCTTCGCCTCCTCCACCCCGGCCCTGCAACCTCCGAGCCCCCTGGTCCCAGAGATAGCCAGCACAGCTGTATTGGTTCCAGATGTTGCGAGCGTGCAAGTGAGGAGGGCCTTTTACCTAAGAGGACCCTGGAAATGATGACGGAACAACATGGAGCGTTTTTGAGTGGAGCAAACAACACGGTAAACAAACACACCCAAACCATGTCTTAGCAAGCAAAGCTGCAATAACCACAAAGTTGTCAGTCATAGTGATAGTTGATTTCCCCCAAAAGCTGAAAAGTTGAGCGCCTGGCCGTGTAAAATAGAGCAATAATTGTAAATAGGCCTTATCTTTCTCGCTCTCTCTTTTTTGACATTTTGAATTTGCAGGTTGCTTTTGGAGAATGGGCTCAATGTCATTTAACAGATATTGGCTCCTCAATGAGAGGTGTATCTGTCATCACAAATACTAGTAAAGCCCCTTCTTAACATGAACTAAGAGACCAGCAGAGTCCTGAGTCCAGCTCACTTGGTGGCTTTAACAAGCCTGAGAGAACTGACTTTTTTCAGAGTTTATGTATCTGCCATGCTTCAAGTCAAGACAATAACTGAATGTTCAAGTTAGATGGAATCAGGAGGAATGGCACATTGGAACGTCCTCACGCTCTTGGAAAGGACACGGTGAAGTCTTTACTTGCAGCTGTGGCCAGCATTGTTTCTACCTTTGTTTCTACCTTAGACAGGTCAGTCAGAGGGTCCCAGGAAATTGGCTTTGACAGGTGGAATGTGCTGGCAAACAGATCTGGTTCTGCCCCCGTTTCTCTTGACTCCATTTCAATCACAAAATAAACAAACAAATAAATAAGGTACAAATGAGAATAAATGAACTGGTTCTGCTGGTAAAGCACAATGAAAATAAATAGTGATCAGTCTGCAAGTTCACTGTGACAACATGTGACACAACATAGCCTACTCTGAATTGATTGGAAATAGAGATCAACGTGTCAACTTAAAATTCTGCCATAAAGTTATATTTACGTTAGATTTGTTAGTGTGTGTGTGATCTTGCTGTGGTGGCTCCTAATTTCAAGCAGACCTCTGACTTACTATATTGAACAAGAACAGGGCCTTCTCTTGATGTTTATGCAGGTCTACAGCCCCCTCCTGCGGCCAGTCCGTGAAACGCATGTTAGTGCCAGGTATAAACATGGTGTAAACGACCTCATAGTTAGGCTGACCCCTGGTGGTCTCTATAAGGTATTAGAAGTTCATTTTAAACTATTCTATTATTTCTAATGCATTTTCTGCTTTATTGAACATAGCCTACAGTGGAGGGAAGAGAGATGATGGCAAAGGTCCCAGGCCAGGACGCCCCCCGAAGTAGGGGGGCAGCATTTTGGTAAACAAACCGCATCACTGGGTGGCAACGGCAATGGAATCCTATGGAGCGTGAGCTTGAGTGTCTGACTCTAGCCCGGCTGACCCTGTTTACATTTTAAAAACTGCGACAGTTCACACAACTTTAACACGACGACATGCATATATTATACATCCAACTCTTGAGCTACTTCTGCTCTCACTCAGAATGTCAAAGTATAAGCGATATGATAGGCTTTTTGAGATATTAACGTTTGTTTGGCACAACTCATACTAGTTAACTGCCGCGGGGTTACGCATTTCTGGGTGGCAAGTGACGTCACGCTGATTCGTCCTATAGACAGTTTTAACTTGACAACACTAATAACAACCGTCACAACCCACCTGAATATCCGGTTGACTTCCTGTATACATAGCTGAGCGCAGGCTCATATTAAATGTTAACGTTAGGCCGTGTCTCCGACAGACACATTAACAAGGTAGCCAAACACATTCGCTTGGCTATCCTGCATTACATCTCTGTTACAGTCTGTGGTCAGACCGTCAGACTCAGTGGGTCAGACAGACATACAGCAGTTACGCTTGCTAGCCTGCATGAAAGACACCAGTGTGTTTATGTTTTTAATATAGTCATATCTATGGTTTATAACGCTGCCACTAATCAGAGGCAGAGAGGGCCAGGGGTGGGATATGCCTTCGCCATCATCCGAAAGAAATATCGCTTCCGGTAAGCTAGCTAGCTAGCTAATGTTAGCTGCTGGTTGGTTGGCTAACTAGCGAATGTTAGCCGTTAGCTAACGTTAACTAGACAAACACAGACATGCAGAGCTCCAAAAACAGAGCAATTCGTGATTTTGTTTCTGTAGTTTCTACAGAGTAACGTCCATGTACCTTTATGGTTTGCACGGGGTTGTAATTGCAAAGGTATCTGATGGATAGTGCAGTAACAGTCAGCAGCTATGATAGCATGAGGAAGTCGTGGGGAGGAAGTCCATATATGGTCCATCCGGTCATGGGGCACAGGACATTACGTCATCACAGGATAACGCGATTGGCTGGCTCAGATCTGTTCAAATCTGAGCCAGCCAATCACGTTGTCCTGCGCTGTTTGGATCGTGTATAAAAGGCGACCCCAGACGGGGGGGAACCAGAGGAGAGGAGAAGAGGAGCGGGAGGAGAGGAGGCGAGGGGAGGAGAGGAGAGGGGAGAGGGGGAGGAGAGGAGAGAGGGGAGATGGGAGGAGAGGAGAGGGGGAGAGAAGAGGAGGGGGAGGATGGGAGAGGTGAGGAGAGAGGAGGAGAGGCGAGGGGAGAGAGGGAGGAGAGAGGGGGAGAGGGGAGAGGAGAGGAGGAGAAGAGGAGGGGAGAGGAGAGAGGGGGAGAGGAGGGGAGGAGAGGGGGAGGATGGGAGGGGAGAGGAGAAGGGGAGAGGAGAGGGGAGGGGAGGAGAGGAGAGAAGAGGAGGGGTGAGGAGAGAGAGGAGAGGAGAGGGGAGCAGAAAGGGAGATAAACAGCCGACACTATTTTCATAGTTAAGCTATGAAGTAGCCTACTTCCCCCTGCAGCATTGTGACATTGAATGAAAGTATAGGCTATAATTAGGCTCGTTTGAGATGACTTCTGGCTCGCCTGGGAAGCAGGCGAGAGCAGCCGAGTGCAGTCAGCCAATTAGAGGCAGAGAGGGGCGGGTCATGCCTTCACCATCATGGGGAAAAAAAAGATTGCGTCCCGGAGCTAGCCTGAGAGACTAATAAAAGCTACATGTTACAGAGTAAGCTGACTATCAGTACGTTATTGCACGCATAGGCCTATCTTTACATTTAAATGTTTACATAGCAAAAATAGAAATAGAAGTAGGCTATGTCAGTGTTTTCCCCTGAATAGCTGAGAAAGTGGACACTGTCAATAGTTAACACTGTGAAGCTGATACAATTCAGGTGGTGGTAATGCAACAGTTAAGGATGCCAACCGCCATAAAACACAGAAGAAGAAGCTGAGAAAAAGGAAGTGCTGTGGGTGCAGCTGGTGAAAACCGTCTATAGCCCGGACAAGATGAGAAGAACACTAGACTGCCCTAAAATAATACCAGTATTTAAAAGTCCCATGAATCATCGGTCAGTCAGACAGTTATGGGAAGCGTGCCCAGACAGCAATATGCGGCTCAGAGTGACGCTTTACTGGAAATCGCAGCGCACATGTCATGTGACATGAATGATGTGATGAAACGTCAGACCCGCCCACTCATAAGATACGCGCCTACTCTCACTCTGACTAGAGGAAGTGTCAGTCAGCTACTGGGACTGGGCTTGGTTCCACTTTCAGTTATAAGGGAGTGGAGTGCGCAACTGCTTATCACAATTCTGCCTGTTAAAGTCAAGGCTTTCACATTGTCCACGTGATATTTAGGAAAATACTACAGAGTGCATTCTTTCATTATAGCAGCCAACTGCTGCGACAATAATAAAGTGTCAGAAAACATTATGAAGTTGCCGTTTGTGCAAAGAAAAAACACTGTTGGCACCGAGGTCTAGACTAGTCTAGTCCTGTTGTTCTTTTGACACCATCATGAGAGAATTTGAACGTGAGCGCAGGAAATCGCCTGCTTTCCTCTAAACGGAGGTGGGTGGGTTCAGTGCGTAATAGGGAAGTAGTCCGTCCTGCGGGGAGGAAAAAAGTTGCACCATTCAGTTGCTTTGCGAATTAGTCGCAGTTGCACGAAGTTAGTTTCTCCGAAAAGTAGTAGGCTCAAATGTCTGGGATTTCACGACACTGACGTATAAATGATGGACAATATTGGGACTTCTTGTTGCTGAGTTGCCAACAGAAGTGGAAGAAGATCGAGGCGTCAGGAGGACGATACCATTTTTTCCAATGATTTAATATTGAACGTTAGCATAAGGTAAGTGCAATTATTGACATTTAAATCGATTGTCGATTGTCACTCCTCTGTTGATAGGTCTACACTATTTTGGGTCGATAACATGTCAAGCTGTCTCTCACCGTTGTATGTTTTGGCTCGGCCTATCTCTGTTTTGTCTTTTTATTTTTTTACGAGCACAAAAGCTAAGCGGGTTGTTGCAGTGTGTGAGTAAACTAGCTTACACACTTAACTTATGGGGTGTGTGTGTACGTGTACGTGTACGTATACGTATACGTGTGTGTGTGTGTGTGTGTGTGTGTGTGTGTGTGTGTGTGTGTGTGTATATATAGGCTATATATATATATATGCTATATATATAGGCTATATATGTATGTATACATAATATATGTATGTACAGTGTCAGTGTGTATGTATATGTATAATATGTGTATGTATATATATATATATATATATATATATATATATATATATATATACACACACACACACACACACACACACACACACACACACACACACACACACACACACACACACAATATAAATATATATATATATATATATATATATATATATAAAGTTTCTGGATTGTTGAAGCTTAGTTGATGCATCAAGAAGCCAGTTTAAGCTCTTGTCCCAGGAACACACGTGTTCCATTATAGGCCTATTATTTTGTTGAGAGAAATATGCATGCTGTATAATGAAAATTCCCATTATGTAAAATTAACCTAATATCGATAAGCAACAGTTAAATATAGATACAGAGGCTGATGATGTTGGCAAATACTACATCAGCTGATCGGTCCTAGGACCTGTAACCTCCAGGGGCAGTGTGCACGTAGGGGGCGTTGACAAGGTTACCTAATAGAGATCATGATTACAATCACAGATGAAAGGAATATTTCAAATATGAAGCACCATAAAAATAAATAGTGGAGAAAATGTTACAACTATACCCGGTATAGTCACCACACGCCACCCTCACCAATAGCCACATCCACATGTAACGGCGTTGTGTAGGTGGTATTTGCAGTAACCCATGTTAAGGGCTTGTCCAGGGGTGGGATACAAACCGCCGACCTTCGGCTTGGGAGTCCAACATGTTAACCGCAACACCAAGAGAGCTAGCTCCCTTGGCGGAGCTGATTAACATGCCTTTATACTGGGGAGTGAGTTTAACCAATCCACTCGCTACCATTCGGGACTCACGAGGAATCTGCGCTGATTCACCTCAGTTACACACACACAGAGTGGTACAAGCCAAGAAAGAAAGAGAAAGGGAGAAACTGTCTCTCACACACTCCGACTCAGACACACGTTAACAGGCTGATCTATTGCCAGTGGAGTGGATGTGTCACTCAGAGAAAATCAGAGTGGAGCGTGTCTCCAGGAGGACTCAAAGGAAGAGAGGTCCACCTCTGCACTGTCATTTTGCAGCAGATCATAGACAGCTTGTCCGGGTTGAGTCCCCTGAGGGAGCTTTCTGCCAGGAGAGAGAGAGCCCACCACACACTCTTCTGCACACCAGGGAGGGACGTGCATGGTCCTAAGTCTTACAAGACGAGAGAAGGCCTGTACAGATGCAGCGACCTTGAACTGCTGATCCTCGACAGGTCCCTGACAAGGCTCATCCATATCCTTGGCAGATTAAACAGAGAGGCCATTTACACCTGGCGCTAACATGCGTTTTCTGTGATCAGAATCAGATTGTGTTTTATCACTTGAAATGCCAGGTGTAAACACCCCCAAAACGCATTGAAGAAGCATTGCAATCTGATCGGCCAAACCACCTCCGGAGGTGGTCAGGAAAGCATTGTGTACACATTGAACACAAGTGTAAATGCAATGTGTCCTCTCAATCTGGATACAGAAACTTTATGCGGATTGAGAGGACACCCATTTCTGCAATCTGATTGCAATCTGATGGCAGAAAACACATGTTAACGCCAGGTGTAAATGGAATCAAAGATACCGCACCGTACCGTAACCTAACCTAACCTAACCTAACCTAACCTAACGTAATGTAACGTAACATAACATCACCCAAAAAACCAGCGGGGTCTGATGGTCTTGAGCCTTTCTTTTTTAAGCTTGCGGCTCAAATAAAAGCTCTTTTGAACCTGTCCCTCCGCACAGCAGAGATTCCATCATCAGCATCAGTCAAATGGTGGCGTCTGTAAGGGGCACACACACGTTCTTGGAACAAGCTACCAGCACAAATCAGGGACTGTGACAACTATTTAACATTTAAGAAAAATCTAAAAAAGAAAATGGCTAAAAGCAAATCAGTCATGTACGCACACATAGGCTGATAGAGAATAAAATCTATTCTTTACATCCGCTAAATGTGATAATTAACAGCTTATTTAACCAAATGAATTGAAGCCTTGAGTCCAGGACTGTTTAACATAAAAGTATATTTAATACAATATTCTCTGCAATATGCATATTGACAGAGGGCATGAATCTCAATGTACACATGTCTGATCGATGTACAGAGTCAAATATTCAGCGGCGATGTCACAATTTGACATACGCTTTATACTGTAAAGGAGGGAGCAGAGAGGAGGGGAGTGGAATGGGATGATCTCATGGAAATGTGTGTGCGTCCACTTGAGTCTGACAGGGAAACTGTTATCAATTGTTTGGGAACTTGATGCACTGTCCAAGGTTTCAGCAGCACTGGACAAGGTCTCAGCAAGCAAAAGGAGAAGTCCTCTGCTTATGGGTCAGATGTCAGTGTGCTATGGGTCTATTGGTCAGAGCAGTCATGTCATAATGTGTATGGCATGTCATCACTTATAGCATTAATTATGTGTATGCAATTATAGCTTATAGCTTATTGATTAGGAAATATTGATTAGGAAATGGCATGGAACTTATATTTTTCTCCAACATAGGCTAATAACAGTTTCCTCCTCTGATGCCCATTTCTGGGGGACTCTCATCATTGAGCACTCTTAACCTTTTACCATGTAATTTCTTATAGTAATACGGTCTGTGATTTGTCTTTTGTACTGTCTGTGACCTGTGACTTCTTATTGTACTGTCTGTGATTTGTCTTTTGGAAATGTGAGATGTGTTGTGTTTGTACCTGCCGTGAGACTACAGATGTAATTTAGCAATTGCGCTAATTCTGGCACATTTACATTGAGGTGTATTGCTGATATGTTGATTCATGTGCACTGTCCCAATTAAATAAACAAATCAATAAATAAAAGTATGTGCACTGCAATCTGAGATGGGATCCCAGCTAGCAATGTTGCGCAAGTGCGGTTCTATAATGTGGCTATTCTACATAGACAACAATGTGTTTATGTAGAATAGCCACATTATAGAACCGCACTTGCGCAACATTGCTAGCTGGGATCTCACCTCAGATTGCAGATTGACCATAAAAAGGTAAAAAAAAACTGCTGGCTATCGAAAATAGCAACATGTCAAACTGCCAGAAAGATGGATAACGTCAGTGTTGCCTCTGGCTGGGCTGCTGACAGAGTACAGATGAAAACACTGCTCTGTGACAGACGAGCGCTAAATAGATGCGGTTGATCGATTGCAGCACAGCAGCACAGTAGTTCACTGTTTGACCAAAACAAATGCAAGTCCAACTTTGTGGTTGCTTACAAAGCTACTAGCAATTTACTTTGTTGGTATAACGAACTGCCGAGGCTTGTTATTTTGTTGTTTATTTTTAGATCCAAATTGGACAAGATGATGACATGATAGAGTTGATTCATTGCCCAGAACACACAGTAACAATTGTTTGCACTAGGACAGACAGGCAGAACTCTTCAAAGGTTGAGGAGGGCTCAAAGGTTGATGAGGGCTATATAAACTTGACTTGAATTAACAATGTTTAGTTGAGGACAATTGATGGATTCATTATACATGGCCTGTTCAGTCCAATATTAATTAATTCATATTAATATTACAAAGTGCACCATTTCTCCACTATGACACAGTAGCGATAAGCCTCGGCTTCTTCCTGCCCCTTTTCAAACCGTTTTCTAATGGAGTTTAATTATTTTCCTGTTTGTTATTGGTTTTATTCCTGGTTTTTTACTTATTTGTTTTAGGTATTTGTTTTAACGGTTTGAAATAAATATTTTCAATCATTCAATCAATCAATCAATCAATCAATCAATCAATCAATCAATCAATCAATCAATCAATCAATCAATCAGTAGTTGTAAAGACTTGCTTAAAGGAGAAGTCTGATGTTTTTCTGTATGCATTTCTTCTGTCAACAAATTCATTGTTACTTCAGTGACATACTTATAGACTTGTATACTTTCTATAGACGGTTTTCACCAGCTGCAACCCCACAGCACTTCCTTTTTCTCAGCTTCTTCTTCTGTGTTTTATGGGGGTTGGCAACCTGAAATGTAATAGTGGCGACGCCTCGAAGCTTACCCCTTTACCCCCCCTTATGGGCGGACCTGTCCACTACACAACACTGTATTTACATAGGCTACGTTACATATTTGCAGGAATGAGAGGGATCTCACACTTGTACTGATGTCCAGCATGACTGGTGACGAGGGAAACATGAGTTTGCAGCAGAGGGGCACTTAGCCTGGGTGGTGGCAGCCTGGAGGTTGGGGTGGCTGGCCTGGGTGTCTGTGCCCAGCGGGGTGGTGCCGCTGGCGTCGCTCTCCTCCTCTCCTCCTCTCCTCCTCTCCTCTCCCCCTCCCCTCTCCTCTCCTCTTCTCCCCTCCTCTCCCCCTCTCCCCTCCTCTCCTCTCCCCCTCTCCTCTCCCCTCCTCCTCTCCTCTCCCCTCCTCTCCCCCTCTCCCCTCCTCTCCTCTCCTCTCCTCCCCTTTTCCCTTCTCTCCTCTCCCCCTCTCCCCTTCTCCCCTCCCCTCCTCTTCTCTCCCCCTCTCCCTCTCCCTCTCCCCTTCTCCTCTCCTCTCCCCCTCTCCTCTCTCCCCCTCTCCTCTGGTCTGACCCACCCCGGTCAGCGGTCGCCTTTTATACACTGTCCCAAACGGCGCAGGACAACGTGATTGGCTGGCTCAGATTTGAACAGATCTGAGCCAGCCAATCGCGTTATCCTGTGATGACGTAATGTCCTGTGCCCCATGACCGGATGGACCATATATGGACTTCCTCCCCCCGACTGGCTGTGCTATCATAGCTGCTGACTGGTACTGCACTATCCATCAGATCCCTTTGCAATACCAACCCCGTGCAATCCATAAAGGTACATGGACGTTACTCTGTAGAAACTACAGTAACAAAATCACAAATTGCTCTGTTTTTGGAGCTCTGCATGTCTGTGTTTGTCTAGTTAATGTTAGCTAACGGCTAACATTCGCTAGTTAGCCAACCAACCAGCAGCTAACATTAGCTAGCTAGCTAGCTTACCGGAAGCGATATTTTTTCCGGATGATGGCGAAGGCATAACCCGCCCCTGGCCCTCTCTGCCTCGGATTAGTGGCAGCGTTATAAACCATAAATATGACTATATTAAAAACATAAACACACTGGCGTCTTTCATGCAGGCTAGCAAGCGTAACTGCTGTCTGTCTGAGTCTGACCCACTGAGTCTGACGGTCTGACCACAGACTGTAACAGAGATGTAATGCAGGATAGCCAAGCGAATGTGTTTGGATGGAAGTTTGACGCTAGGCCAATCAGAGGCAGAGAGGGGCGGGTTATGCCTTCGCATAGCCTTCGCCATCATCCGAAAAAAAAAAATCGTCTCCGGGACAACGACGCTTCCTACCCAGCGTGTGCACGTCTTTCCGACAGGGGTGGTTGTTATGGCAACTATCAACAACAACTACTACTAACTACTACAAGACATAAAGACCGAAATAGGCTACCTTGTTAATGTGTCTGTCGGAGACACGGCCTAACGTTAACATTTAATATGAGCCGAATATCAGCCTGCGCTCAGCTATGTATACAGGAAGTAAACCGGATATTCGGGTGGGTTGTGACCATAGACTGTAGGTTGTGACGGTTGTTATTGTTGTCAAGTTAAAACTGTCTATACATGCAGACAAAGACGGATCAGGTACAAAATAGCGGAAATGTGAAGCACAGAGCAGCTCAGGGACAGTTAGAGTTTTTATGGCTCTCCCCACATGTGGGAAGCTGATAAAGCGAACAGGATGTGGGCGCTGGTTGGACAGCAACAGATTGAAAGTATCTGTTGCTGTCTCTCAACTGCTTTGCTTTCACAACTTTTGTTTTGGACCCACCGGGTTTGACCCACTTCTTTTGGAATGCTACACTTGACTCAGAATCAGAATCAGAATCAGAATCAGAATCAGAATCACTTTATCGCCACAATATGCAAGTTACATATGAGGAATTTGTCTTGGTGCCTGCATGCCATACAGTGATCAAGTCAACACAAAAAAGACTCAATATTACTAGTGCAAAAGATCATATACACAATGTGCTTAAGTTTGTGTGTATGTACATTCAAATCAATATACATTAAAGACCCACATGAGTTCATATTCCGAAGCAACCTGTGTCTGCACAAAATCTACTTGGGGATTTGTGTCTTCACTACTGCACCGATCAAGCACCCACATTATGTCTCGTAGAAATGATATTGCTTTACTATGATATATGGATGCACGATATATCGGCAATCATATCGGTATCGGCAGATGTTAGTCATTTTTTTACATATCGGCATCGGTCCAATGTTACAATGTTAATATTGGTTGTCGGTATCAGACAAAATGTTCACATTGAGAGGAAACAATGCGGTAAATCTATGATTTATGGGCTTTTCCAAATGTTTTGGAAATAAAGAAATGCATAACTTTTTCAAATTCAGTGTTTACATGTGTTTTCCAGTATGTACAAAATGTTATTATCATAGAAATGTGTTTTTATACAGATCGTATCGACATCGGTAAATATCGGTTATCGGCCATAAGGGCAATGTTAATTTCGGTTATCGGTATCAGCCAAAATCTTTAAATCGGTGCATCCCTACTAGCTCGTAACTTGACTAAGATACTACTGATGCCATTTTCAGTTGGGAGGATGTGGTATTTTTGCTACATGTTTGAAAAAAAGGGGAAATGGGCAAAGCTTTGTGGATTAGACTTTGCCAGTCATATAATGTGGTTTAGGGTAAAGAAAACAACAACCTTCCCACAGGATTTCCTGTTCAGCTTTGAGAAAACCTAACGGTTCTACATCACGTCCGTGTCTTCTAGCCCTGCGTGACCATGGCCCAGTGGTTACAGATGACCCAGCTGTTTCAGTACCTGCCCGATCAGACGGTCAGCGAGCTCTACCCCTCAGCTACCTTCCCTATGGAGGTCAGACATTACCTGGCTGAATGGATCGAGGAGCAGAGATGGTGCGGCGCACACACACCTGCTGCACATTCATATACTGTACATAACACCACACGCATTCACAAACATACATGGCACCGGGCACGGTGGCGCAGTGGTAAGCGCTGTCGCCTCACAGCTAGAAGGGTTCCTGGGTTCGATTCCCACCTGGGACGCTGTGAGCGCTGAAGGAGTGCGTACCCGTCCGCATGTCCTCGAGTGCCCACCGCCCGGGTGGCGTCGTCAAAAGGGCCCTTCTCTGTGTGGAGTTTGCATGTTCTCCCCGTGCCCCCTGGGGGTTTCCTTCATATAGGAACCCCTCACCAAAACATGCAATATCCTGGTCGCTGAAGTGGTGCCTCCTCTGGTCGTTTGGGGCGCCTGTTCAGAGGGAGGGGAACTCGTTGGAATAGCGTACAATTGGGGAGAAAACGGAGGGTGAAGGAAAAACAAAAGACAAAAACATACATGCACAATGCAAACATATACATACATATACACTCTCATCCATGAATATACAGTATGTACACACGCATAATATATGGATGGATTTTACTGCATAATTGTGTGTGTGCGTGTGCTCAGGGAGGACTTTGAAGTGGGAAAGGTGGAGCAGGAGAGCCAGGCCAGGGCCCTGCTGGAGCAGATCATCAGCATCCTGCAGAGGCTGGCTGATCAGCAGCAAAGCGTGGTGGACAAGATGAAGCTGATGCAGATCAGCAGGACCCTGGTAAGGAGACCAGAACCGTATAGTTCAACAACAATTAAACAAAAATCATAAATCATATCAACAATCGTATCAAATGATAATATGCCTGCGCCCCGGTTGCTAAGATCTAAGATGTCTCATTGCTGCCAAGTAGTGAAAGTCATTCATTCAATTCTCTATTTGATACCAACGTTAGATTCCAGGTGATTGACAAAATTCTTAACGATCAATTATCAATTATTGATCATCGATTAATCATGCCCATCAACTAGTGACAACCACAACATAGACAGTTGTGTAATTCTGCATCAAGTCATGATCATTAAAATCTGAAAATGTGTTTGCTTTGCAGGGCATGTTTGAGGGACAGCCTCTGCAGTTTGGGGTGATGGTCAGGGACATCCTGAGGAAGGAGAAGAGTCTGCTCAACAGGGCTGTAAGATCCTTTATAACAAATATAGCCATTGTCTTCAGTTTAGAGCCGTCCAGAGAGACCCACCACACGATACCTACCCGTGACCCTGTCTCTCTCTCTGCGTCTCATGTTCCACACATGTCAACACATGTGTGTGTGTGTGTCACATCTGTTTTTCTGATGTCAGCGGTTTTCAAAGTGGGAGGCGGGCCTCCCCAGGGGGAGCTCCAAGAAGCAGTTTCAGGGGGGGGGGGGGGGTGCAGTCAAAAAGTCTGAAACTAATGCAGTCAGAAACTGATAAATGTCTTCAGACACACCTCCTTTATGTATTTGGTATAGTCTGACGTATGTCAAACAGCAAAATCAGACTATCTTGGCTCAATTGTTGAGTATCTATGGATCAAATATCATAATCATGAACAGATGGCATGCAGGAATTGAGCGAGGCGGGGGGGGGGGGGGACTTTTTCCCAGCTTCGTCTGGGGGGAGGCCCACAGTCGCAGACTTTGAAAACCCCTGTGTCATTGTCACCGTCATTCACTGTTTGTCCCGTCCTGTTGCATGCTCAGCTGTCTCTCTTTGACTTGTCCTGCCCAAGTCTTTCCTTGTTAGACTTGTCCTGCCCAAGTCTTTCCTTGTTAGACTTGTCCTGCCCAAGTCTTTCCTTGTTTGCTTTGAGGACTGGTGGTGTCGACTATGCAAAATAGGTAGACTTGCTGTGTCTTGCTAAAACTTGTTCTTCTGTGTCTTGTGTTTAGTTTTGCTTTGTTTGTGTTGCATCATTCTGTTCTTACGATTGATTGTTGATCAGTCAGATTTAGTTCGGCTCATTCACTGTCCTTTCAGACACGCTTGTAACTGAACAAATAGATTTACTGGAACTTAATTAACTATCTGTTCTCAGTAGTCAAAAACACACCTGATTTTATCCTCAAAGGCAGAGCTATTTGGTAGGTAAAGGTCTTATGATTACTCAGAACTAATAGCAGTACGTTATAAACTTTACTTTGATGCCAGCCATCATTTAGAATAGGTGTAATTATTTATTTGAATGGTGGAAGTTTAATTTAGAACAGTGGTGTATAAAGTACTCGAATACCATACTTAAGTAAAAGTAAAGACATCTTCCCAGAAAAAGAATTTGGTAAAAGTCAAAGTCACTCATTAGAATATTACTTGAGTAAAAGTCTTAAAGTACTTGATATTTTCTGTTCTTCAAAAGTAATTTTCTGATATTAAATGTACTTATAAAGTATTGAAAGTAAAAAGTACATAAAGTAAATGCTGCAAAAGAAATCAAGCAAAAGACATGCCTGGGCTTGAGTGGAAGTCTATTTCTTCTTCTTGACTTTTATAATGTTTTGTTGCATTACAGCCACCAAATGGAATGGCGTGTGGATCGTGATTAACGTAACTTGCAAACTAGGAGCACTGATTCACTAAACCTGATTGCTTGCAGGCTACGCAATTTCTTCAGATTTTAATTTGTAACTAAGATGCTTGGGGGAAATGTAGTGGAGTAAAAGTATCCATTTTATTTGGGAAATGTAGTGGAGTAAAAGTGAAAGTTGACAGAAATATAAATACTCAAGTAAAGTAGATACTCAGAAGAAATACTTAAGTACAGTACTTAAGTATTTATACTTAGTTACATTACACCACTGATTTAGAAGTAAAACTCTTCAAGTGTATACTGATATGTACAGTATATTGTATATATTGTATATTAAGTGCTGTCCCATGTCTGTAGTCCTCCCAGACCTCCAACGTTTCACCATCCTCCCAGACGGCGTCTGCCCACAACACGCGGGATGTGGACCTCCTGGTTTACAAGGTGCTGGAGGTCCAGAACTGCCGGCAGAAGATCCACCAACTGCAGGAAGAGCTCAACTGGGAGAGGCAGAACTTCGAGGCTTTACAAGGTCTTTACAGATACTTGCAGGGCTTTTCAAAGTGGGAGGGGGGGGCCTCCCCAGAGGGAAGCTCCAAACAGTTTCAGTTTCAGGGGAGGCTCAGTGAATGGCAATGAAAAGACATTGCATAAGTTAGCCTAAATGTGTGCAATACCAGGCTATTTTAGCTCCATTGTTGAGTGGCAATGGGATCAAATAACATCAGCGTCTGAGGGGAGGCCCGCAGTCTCAGACTTTGAAAACCCCTTGCTGAAGTAATTTTGTGGAGCTAGTTATACAGTTACGCAGTTATACTAGTTATGCAGTGTAGACGTTTTAGTCCTCCGACAGGTTTGTCCAGTGACATTTTTTTCCAATCCCTTTTGCTTGGAACAGTCCCAATCACCTGACACATGATCTGAATCACATGACACATCACATGACAACTTCCTGTGTAAACTGAAGATGTCTGCCACTTTGCCAGCTCGGATTCCTGTCACAACACTGAGCGATGTTAGCTTTCCCACTCAGCACTACAGCTAACATTACATTACCTTACATTACGTCATTTGGCAGGCGCTTTTATCCAAAGCGACTTACAATCACACATTTTTGTCAGCAATAGAGCAATCAACTATGCAACACAGTCTATGACAACTACAACATCTGAAGGAATAGTGGTAAAGTTAAGTTAGTATTTAGTAGCTAGTAGCTAGTTAGTAGCTAACCTTTTTTTTAATCATTCATTTTTTATTGTAGTAGCGTCGCCAGTCACAGACAATAACACACGTTACCGAATACATAGTCATCGATCAATTAACCCAATTAATAGCTGAGTCAGTGGTAAAACAGCAGAGGTCCTAATGGCAGCCTCTGTGTTTCTTCGTCCTGTAGTTCAGAACCATCTTTGAATCCGATTGCATTTGCTGTCTTCTCAGGGCAGAATGGACAAAACCCAGAACTGCTGAGACTCCAGAACCATATCCAGCAGGTGGAGTTCAACGTGACAGCCATGACCACGGTGAGCAGCCATCTGGGCAGCTACTGTACTGTACTCCCGGGGGGTCAAAGTGAGGTGGGACAGTGGAGTGAAACGGATTTATTTGATCTGGGAAGTACTTTCAAAAAACATACCCGTAGGGGGCACGGCGGTGCAGTGGTAAGCGTTGTCGCCTCACAGCTAGAAGGTCCTGGGGTTCGATTCCCACCGGGGACGCTGTGAGCGCTGAAGGAGTCCGTGCCCGTCCGCATGTCCTTGAGCGCCCACCGCCCCGGGTGGGTAGTTTGCATGCTCTCCTCGTGCCCCCCTGGGGGTTTCCTTCATAAAGGGGCCCCTCACCAAAAACATGCAATATCCTGGTCGCTGAAGTGGCGCCTCCTCTGGTCGTTCGGGACGCCTGTTTCGAAGGGAGGGGAACTGGTTGGAATAGCGTGATCCTCCCACGTGCTATGTCCTACCGGTGAAGCTTCCCCTGTCAGGTGAAAAGAAGCGGCTGGCTAACTGCCCATGTCTCGGAGGAAGCATGGAGACAGGTTTTCGGCTCTCCCCAGATTGGCAGAGGGTGGAGCAGCAACCAGGATAAATACATTAATAATTAGCACTAATGGAGGATAGAAATGGGATAAAGAAAAATCGGGGCGGGCGGGGGGCACATAACCGTCGGGGGCGGCTGTAGCTCAGGAGGTAGAGTGGGTCGTCCACTAATCGCTTTGGATAGAAGAGGTCGGTGGTTCGATTCCTGCCTCCTCCAGTCTGCATGTCGAAGTGTCCTTGGGCAAGATACTGAACCCCAAATTGCTCCTGATGGTGTGCCAGCACCCTGCGTGGTAGCCTGCCGCCATCGGTGTGTGAATCGGTGAATGTACCTACTGATTGTAAAGCGCTTTGGATAAAAGCGCTATATAAATGCAGGCCATTTAATATGTAATGTAATGTTATGTACTTGTACTTTCAGTAATTTAACATTTACTGAAGTACGTTCTTGCCGAAGTACTGTACTTGTCTTGTATGCTTTAAATCACACCCATTACAGAGTACACGCTATGCAGTGATTTTATTTCTACTTTGAGTCAAATATCAGTCACAGTCCTTCTACTTGAGTAGTCCTCTTTCTTTCCATGTGTGTTGTTGTAGAATCGTTTCCAGCTGCTGCAGGAGGCGGTGGACTGTCTGGACCAGTGTCAGATCCGTCTGATCAACAGGTTGAAGTCGTGGAGGTGGGAGCAGCACCAGGCCACCATTGGAATGCCCTTTGACGACAACCTGAGCTTCCTGCAGACCTGGTGAGGCAGCACACGCCCACACGCCCCCTCCTGGAATAGACCAGACCGGCACATCCGGGTACTTCCGCAAAACGTCAAGGCCGCCCGCGCCCCTTTTAGGGGGGGAAAACACAAGCCACTCGCCATTGACTTCAATGTAAAATATATCCGTGCAAAAAAAAAAACCATAGAAAAACAACAGAATTCATTTAGTTTATAAATGGCCCAAAGACACCATGACATGACAATATATTTAAATAGTATAGTTTGTTGAATTGAATATATAGTTTGTTTGAAGTGTTTTCGGCTACAGTCTTTCTCTATGGTGGGTCTCCCCGTAAAAGGGGCGTGGCTTTGACGCTTGATGATGCGGCGCTGTTCTGGGCCGTTTCTCAATAAGGGTTCTTGTGTGTTCTTGCGTTCTTGTGTCCCTGCGAAACGTCATCAGTCGCAGCCCAAGTACTGTTCCAATACAAATTTCACATTTCGCCAAGAACGCTTAAAATTCCCGGATGTGTTCTTGACATGCCCACTTTACCGAGGATGCTCTGGGTGGTGACTTGTGTCAACTTGGCAAGGCAGATATCCCAGCATTCATTTCGGCATAAGCGGAGGCAGAACGCAGCAGAGAAGACGCCATAAGCTCCGGGAAGTTTTTTACGATTTAAAGTTTTATTTCATCACTAAATTAATTTCTAATTACTTTTGATGCCTACAAGCAGGGTAGTAGGTTTCAATAAGTGCCACTTTACGGACATTTATGCCGAAAAATGGCAAAAAGCTCCAGAGCACAATTGGTTTTGCATCTAAATCAGCTGAGCTTTTTATTGGTGTAGTACTGCAGCGGCCTCTGCGCTGGTATTGCGCAATACCCTCAAGAATGCATCGTCTCAAACTGCCAACAGCGTTATGTGTGCTTGTGACCTAGCAGGTTCATTCTTCCAAGAACGACTAGCAAGAACGTTCTCCCCAAGAACACAAGAACAAGAAGGCATTCTTGGTATTGAGAAACGGCCAAGTCTATGTCTGCCTTTGTGCACTCATTTTATTTTATTTACTTTGTTATTGCACAATGATACTAATCAAAAGTAATGCTTAAAACAAGACATTAGCCATCAAGTCATCTTTGGTCATTTGACCTCATTCATAAATTTACCACAGCTGTGAATACTCATCTGTAGGCCAGAGACAGCCAATCAAAACGTCGCGACCTGATGAAGACCTCTCGAAACATTGTAAGATCAATAAATATATGGGAGCACTGGCAGCAGTGTGCGGAGTTCTCTTACTTAAAAACCTCAGCTGTGCTACACTCCCAACACCGGCTACAAAATGTATGGCATATTATTATGTGTAGGGTTATCTTCTCTTTCTTTTTCTCTTGATAAACTGCCCTTTATAGCTGCAATCAGCCAGGCAGGCTTGTTTAGTTGATTGGTAAAATATGGTGGAGGCTTTACCTATTGTATAACCCAGAGAAATTATTTTGTAAGCTTCCCGTTGGGACCAAAAAGTGTTGCAAAACCTTCTGATTGGTTATGCAAACAGTCATGTGTCCTCTTCTGTTTCTATTACAGCTTTTGAATAGAGAACTTCATACAAACTTTGGCACACACTCTCTATAGTATGAACACATGACTTATTCATTATGTTGCACAGTTTGTAACCATCTGCTTATGTTTAAAGATTCACCATTTGAAGTGCAACTTTGTATTCAATTTGCTCTCTCTCTCTCTCCTCTCTCTCCCTCTCTCTCTCTCTCCCTCTCCTCTCTCCTCTCTCTCTCCTCTCTCTCTCTCTCCCTCTCTCTCTCTCTCCCTCTCTCTCTCTCTCTCTCTCTCTCTCCCTCCCTCCTCTCCCTCTCTCTCTCCTCTCTCTCTCCCTCTCTCTCCTCTCTCTCCCTCTCTCTCTCTCTCTCTCTCTCTCTCTCCCTCTCTCTCTCTCTCTCTCCCTCTCTCTCTCTCTCTCTCTCTCTCTCCCTCCCTCTCTCCCTCTCTCTCTCTCCCTCTCTCTCTCTCTCTCTCTCTCTCTCCCTTCCCTCTCTCTCTCTCTCTCTCTCTCTCTCTCGATTTCACTCGCTCTCACTTTTAGGTGTGAGCAGCTGCTCGGGGTCAACGGGAAGCTGAGGCAGGAAGTGATGCTGATTGGAGAGCCAATCCCAGAGCTCCAGGAAAGACTGGCGCGGCTTCTTCAGGCCCTGATTCAAAGGTAATACAGAGGCAATTGATGCTGTTGATAAAATACATCCTCAAGTCCCATTCTTTTTTCTCTACATCTGTATGAAATTGGAATTTACTTAAATAAATAAAAAATCCCTCTCCTTGACTGGCAAAGTATATCATATCTATATATCTACAGTATATACATATCTCACCTCTTCAAAACAGAATGCACAAAGCATTTTTCCTCCATCGTAACAGACGTCTCTCTCCCCGTTGCAGCTCTCTGATGGTGGACAAGCAGCCCCCTCAGGTCATCAAGACTCAGTCCAGGTTCTCCACGACAGTGCGTTATCTTCTGGGTGAGAAGATGGCAACGGGGAAAGCTGTGATGCTGAAAGCGCAGGTGATCACAGAAGCTCAGGCCAGGAGCCTGGGCCAACTGGGCGTGGTACCCAGGTGAGTGGTGTCCACAGGAATGCAAGAAAGCATGACTACACACGCATAGTCTCTCAAGACAGTCGCATTTGGCTCCTGCAAGTTACAAATGATGCCGCCTACCAGCAGCTCTCAAAGTTGGTCAAACAATATGATTATGGGATGAGTAGTTTCTTCACTCTTACGATATAATAATATACACAGTCTTGTACCCAGCACTTTTTTTCTTTCGTTTTTTGATGCTTTTTCAACTCTGAATCAAATGTTTTATGGTCATGATTCTCTGGAAGGCTGGTTGGCTTTGTTCCAGGCTTAAAACTCTTTCGATAAGGATTTTTCAAAACCCAATTGAGAAAAATTAAGGGGGAAATAGCGGAATCCAAGGTGACGTCATGATGTCACGTGACTGTTGAGCGTACAGTCGTACGAACGTACGTACGTACGTACGTGGGGGGATTATACATGTGGTAGGTGGTGCTACAGGTTGCTGCACAGGGATATTTCTGGTTTTGAGTGTTCAAACTGGTAAAGTTGAGTTACTGTAAGTTGTGGACCAGTGATGTCATTTGTGCATGAATGACATCACTGGTCCACAACTTAAAGGAACACTCTGCCCATTTTCAACCAGCTTTGTATCATTAGAACATCAGTAGTATATCAGAAAACTGTAAACGGTTTTAGTCTGTCATTTAATTTGACAGTTATTGAGTGTTAAAGTGTGGACCAGTGACATCACTGGTCCACACTAACTCAAATTAATAACCCATTAACTCAAATCAACTCTCAATAACTGTCAAACTAGATGAATGATTGAGATTCAGAGTTTGATTGATTGAGAGTTGATTTGAGTTAATGAGTTATTAATTTGAGTTAGTGTGGACCAGTGATGTCACTGGTCCACACTTTAACACTCAATAACTGTCAAATTAAATGACAGACTTCAAAAGAGTTTACAGTTTTCTGATATACTACTGATGTTCTAATGATACAAAGCTGGTTGAAAATGGGCAGAGTGTTCCTTTAACTCAAATAAACTCTCAATAACTGTCAACTGTCAATAACGGCCAATAACTGCAAAGTAAATGAGCGCCTCCAAAACGGATAGGTGTGAGATCATGTGCAAAATAAATTAACATTGTTTTTTGGGGTGAAGTTCTCCTTTAACTCACTTAATCGCTGTTTTCACCACAGCTTTCTGTCACCCAATCTGAATGGAACCTGTGCCAGTATTGGAACTGAAAGAGAAAATGATCCTATTATGTTGTTCAAATCTGCATTTTGAGAGCGCCTGGTTTCCTTAATGTGGTGTATTTCCTGAAATAGGATATTGGGGTCAGACATAAAAAATAAAAATAAAACTCTCTCGTAACGGACAAGCCCCGTCTTTTATTGTCACACGAACACAACAACACACTCATGCTGACGGTGGCCGGTGAAAAGTGTCCTCTGCATTTAACCCATCCAGGCATGTCCTTTCCTCCGGGGGACAGGCCAGGAGCAGTGGTCGCTTTCTCGTACAGCGCCCGGGGACCAACCTCGGATGTTGTCGTCACTGGTCGGATGACGATGACGATCTGATCTTCTGCATGTTTTTAGTGGGGGGGGTTATATACGGAGGAACCCCCTGGGGGAGCACGGGGAGAACATGCAAACTCCACACAGAGAGAAAGGCCCTTACGACGAGATACCCCACCTGGGCAGTAGGCACTGAAGATATGGGGGGGAACACAACCACAGCGCCCACAGTGTCCCAGGCGAGAATCGAACTCAGGACCTTCTGACTGTGAGGCGACAGCTCTACCACTGAGCCACCATATTCATTGTGCAGACATAAT
Organism: Poromitra crassiceps; assembly: GCF_964638095.1. Classification (NCBI taxonomy): domain Eukaryota; kingdom Metazoa; phylum Chordata; class Actinopteri; order Beryciformes; family Melamphaidae; genus Poromitra; species Poromitra crassiceps. Next base: position 1,997,300 of record NC_139637.1, on the reverse strand, counting down.
GAAGGGAGCGTTTTCCCGGAATTAGATTTTGATTAAAGTACAATAAAATATAGATGTAGTCTTATTTATGGCGGCAGGGGGGGGGGGGGGGGGGGGGGGGGTATTGTCAAGTAGGTATTCGGTATTTATGGTAGTTAGAATGAGCTAAAAAGGCAAACCTTTGTTGTTGTGGTTAATGTTGTTGTTGTTGTGACTAACTGCAGCGAGAACGTTGGAGAACTGATCAACAATTCAGCCATCTTGGAACACAACACCGCCAGCAAGAGCACATGTGCCACCTTCAGGAATATGGTATGTACTGCACTGAAGTCTCCCCCCCCGGCATATATTTGTATTATTTATGTTAAAAGTGTTGAACAAGTTAAACACTTTTATTGTTCCCTTTTCCCCCCATTAGTCTATCAAGAAGATCAAGAGAGCCGACAGAAGGGGATCAGAGTCTGTGACAGAGGAGAAGTTTGCCATCCTTTTCTCAGCAGAGATCACCATCACAGGCTGTGACGCCCCCTACAGGATACAGGTATCCCATTTCTCATGGCTCTTTATGCTCTTTGTATTTTCTTCCTTTTGTCTGTATCCTGTTGCTTTAGACCCAAGGATGAACTTATGGCCTTATGGGGATTCAGTTTGATTGTCACCTCAAAGGGAGTGTTTCTGGAAAGAATGGACTCGTGCATGTTACAAATTTGGTAATTGTACAAAAGATAGAATGTCATTGTTGTCTGCTTTTGGATAGCTCCGTTTCTTCATATTTTATTTTTCTTCCTTGTTCCGGCACGGGCGTTTCGACTCAGCGTGCAGAGTAAAATAAACAAACATAGTTGTTCTTATAATGACGTCGGCTGTCGTCTTTATCATAATTGATCGCTCCAATCACATATTAATACAACCGATATTATCAATGTCACAATGGCAATATTATGTTAACGTTCTTAAAAAATGTGTCAATTCAAAATCTTCATTTAACCCATGAGAAACTGTGCCAAACATATTTTGCCAGTAAGCCTCTCTATGTAGGAGCTTTGGTAAAAGGTCACAAAAACAAATGATGTTCAAGTATGTTATATTTATGGAAATATTTTGAATTGTGTCATTGTAGATGATTTCACTGCCGGTGGTTATTATTGTCCATGGTAGTCAAGACAACAACGCTCTGGCCACCATCATATGGGACTGTGCCTTTTCTGAACCAGTGAGTATCACATCATTCTTTTATTATTTTTGCCGTTTTCTCTATTTACTTATACTTCTATGTCTCAGTCCCATCATGGGAACACTGACTCAAGAAAAATAGATGATAGAAACGCCATATTTTTTAATTAATTTGAAAATGAAGTCGTCACCTGTTCTCATGTGAGACTGACTGCCTCTTAAAAAAAATGTTTTTGTATTTGAATGCAATCAAATGAAATGTAAAATTTTAACAATGTCTGTTTTTGATCACTTTTGATCAACATTTTTTTTTTTAATTCCTAGTCGGGCCCCTTAAACTCTTTATTTCACTCTGAGCTCTTTCTGACTGACTTTCGTTCTTATTTCTCTTCTCAGTTGAGTTTGTTCCACTTATCCGTTAACATCATCACTTTCATAGGATATGCACGTGTTCCTAGTTACTGTGTCAGCCTCTTACATGTACGTGTTGCATGTGTTCCTAGTTACTGTGTCAGCCTCTTACGTGTTTCATGCGGTCATCAGGACAGGATCCCGTTCGTGGTGCCGGAGCGCGTGCCGTGGAGCAGGATGTGTGGGACCCTCAACAGTAAGTTCACCTCCGAGGTCCAGACCAAGCACAACCTAGACCAGTACAACCAGCACTTCCTGGCCCAGAAGATCTTTGACAAGGCCGATCTCTCAGGAGACTTCAGCAACATGATGGTGTCCTGGGCCCAGTTTAACAAGGTACACGCACACTCTCTCTCTCTCTCTCTTTCTCTCTCTCTCTTTTTCTCTCTCTTTCTCTCTCTCTCTCTCTCTCTCTCTATCTAATCTCACGGCGGCTGTCCATGTTACAGGAGGTTCTCCCAGGCCGAACGTTCACATTCTGGCAGTGGTTTGAGGGAGTGATGGAACTAACCAAGAAGCACCTGAAGTCCTACTGGAGCGACGGGTGAGGGACTCTACCAGTGTCTTTATTTGTGTAGCACCTTTCAAACAGAAGGTACCAAAAATGCTTCACACAAAATTAATAATATTAAAAAAGGTTCTAGAAAACACATATACCGGTAGTTACAATTTTAATAAAAAATAAAAATAAAATGTTGAAATATCAATTCAAATAAAAGGTCATTATATATTTGCAGCCAAGGGTAAAACGGGAAAAGCAGGAAGAGGCATATGATTCATAGCTGGGAAAGCGAATAGAATAGAATAGAAAATATAATTCCCCTGCTCTCTCCTCACCCACATCATCCCTCCCCGCCCCCCCCCCTGCTCCCTCCCCACTTCCTCCCTTTGCCTGCTCTCTCCTCCCCCACATTCCCCTGTACCCTCCCCACCCCCTCCCTTTCCCTGCTCTCTCCTCCCCCACATTCCACAATTCCACATTCCACAAAATCCTGTTTCTCCCCCTCTTCTCGTAAACGGCTTGTCGAAATACCTTTTCCTGTCTCAGCTCGATTATTGCGACTGTGTTTATAGATTTGCTTGTCCTTCAGCTTTGGCAAAACTTGACCCGCTTTATCATGCTGCATTGCGATATATTACCAACTCAGCCCTTCAGGACCCACCATTGCATTCTGTACACTTTAGTTGGTTGGTCCTCACTCACTACGCGTAGGCTACATCACTGGTACGTCCTGATTTACAAGGCGTTGCTTGGTAAGCTTCCCTACTACATCCGCTCCAAGCTAAATCTGATTGAAAACAACCTCAATCTTGGATCCAACACCTGGTTGCGTCTTGAAGTATCCCCAGTGTGAACTGAATCTGCAAAAAGAAACTTCTCTTATTTTGGCCCCTGGTCCTGAAATGACCTGCAGTCCAGTCTTAAATTGGCTTCTCTGGTTCCTTTATCAGTTTTCAAACAAAACCTTTCTGAATCCCTAGCCTCTACTTGCTCCTGTTTTGCTGCATAATTGTTTTTGTACTTTTATCTGTAATTGATCATTGGTTTTATTTCTTTTAAGTGTGTTGCTGTGTTTTATACTCGCCTACGGTGAATTATTGGTAGTCTGTGTCTTTGTTGATTCTCTTTGTTGATTCTGTACTTTTTATTTACATGCACTCATGTATTTCTGACGTGTAACTTTTCCGCCTTCTTGGCCAGTTCTCTCTTGTAAAAGAGGCCTCGGCCTCAATGGGATTTTAACTGGTTAAATAAAGGTTAAAAAAAAAAAAAAAAAAAAAATCCCCTGGTCCCTCCCCACCCCCTCCCTTTCCCTGCTCTCTCCTCCCCCACATTTCCATCCCCCTTTCTCTCTGTCTCTCTCCATCATATGATTGTTCAATCATGTTGTCATTATTACTACTGTAATTGCTATTGTTGTGTCAGCTAGATTAAGCTAGACATATTCTCTGTGAAGTCCTCTGAGACATGCTTGTGAATTAGGGCTATACAAGTCAAGCCAATACACTTGACTTGACTTGAATAAAGTCATGAGTCACTAATGTAATGTGATGTTCCCTCCACTAGGTTGATATTTGGCTTAATTGGGAAGCAGCATCTCCACCTGATCCTCAAAGACAGGCCCAACGGGACGTTCCTGCTCCGCTTTAGTGACTCTGAGATCGGAGGCATCACAATCGCTTATGTGTCTGCTGCTGAAAGTATGTTTTTTGTGTGTTTTATTGTGTTTAGTGTCATTTGAAAGTATGTTTGTGTGTGTGGTTTATTGTGTTTAGTGTCATTTGAAAGTATGTTTTTGTGTGTTTTATTGTGTTTAGTGTCATTTGAAAGTATGTTTTTGTGTGTTTTATTGTGTTTAGTGTAATTTGAAAGTATGTTTCTGTATGTTTTATTGTGTTTAGTGTCATTTTCCCCTCAAACTCTTCTGTCTACTGTTCTGGGACCATAATGCCACTGTGTTAGGCTATATAGAGAATGATATCAAATTTCCTACCATCCTCTCTCGCTCTCTCTCTCTCTCTCTCTCTCTCTCTCTCCCTCCCTCTCTTTCACCTTCCTTTCCTCGTAGATGGGGGGCAGAGAATTCAGAACATTCAGCCCTTCAAGAAGATAGACCTCGAGATCCGTTGCCTTGGCGACCGCATCCGAGACATTGACCACATCACGTACCTGTATCCGGAGTTTCAGAAACTTGATGTTTTCAGAAAATACTTCACAGGTAGCAGACTCCACCTTTTCTATTTGTGTAAAGTTGACACGATGTGAGTGCAGAGAGGGAGTAGAAGAAGAAGAGTTCTCACTCTGTGCTTTCTTTGGAAACAGATGTCCCTCAGCAGTCATCCGGCGGCTACATTAGTGTGTCTCTCCAGACTAAAGTGGGCGTGTAAGTAACTACTGATTACAAATGAATCATGAATCATCATCACACTTTCATGAACACTTGAACAGTTATTTAACTATTGATCTAAAATATGTATAATCCTCATGTGTGTGTGTGCAGAGAAGCTGGTGCAGCCACACCGGCCCCTCCTCCCAATATGACGCCTCCCAACGAGAGCCCTCACAATAACATTGGATACCCGTAAGTCACAATTCTATAGAGAGGCAAAGTGACCGCCTACTTCCTGCTTCAGCACTGTACCAGAGATTTTCATCCACCATTTATTTTCCCATAGACATTTCGTAAAATGCTTATGAAAATAGTTTTACTTGTTCAAACCAAACGGTTCAGATATATTTAGAAACAGGAGAGACCACATAACATTTCACTCGGACCAAAACGTAAAAGAAATTGCGCATTTAAAGAAGATATTTTTTCGATGTAGTTTTTTTAAGTTTTGGTCTGAGTGAAATGTTCTATGGTCTCTCCCGATTCTAAATATATCTGAACCGTTTGGTTTGACGAAGTAAAACTATTCTTATAAGCATTTTACGAAATGTCTATGGGAAAATAAATGGCAGATGAAAATCTCTGGTACAGTGCTGAAGCAGGAAGTAGGCGGTCACTTAGCCTCTATAGATGGCCACTACCCTCTATCTCATTCTCTTTCTGTCTACGTCTCCTGGCCTTATTTGACTAGCCAGCTACCAAACCCTCGACCACGAGTGACATCTACAGTGATCCTCAACCTTCTTCATGAGTCCCACAGAATTTGGTCTCTCGGACCCAAATCTGATCATTGTTTTGTTGTTAGATATGATGCCCCCATGTTGAAAAGCATTGCTCCACACCATATTGAATGACAGCACAGCTTCTTGAGTGTGTGTCTGTGTAAGAGTTATTGCTATCTTCATGGTTCCCACAGACGTCACCATGATTTGTTGACTTGACAAGGACTCGCGAGTAAAAGATGAGGCCTCCATGATGTCACATTTTGACCGATGGTGACATTGAAAGTCGTTTGAAATGACCTTGAATTTGATCACCAAGCGAGCGTGTAGGAAGCCTGTATCTCTCTCACATGTTCCCCTCCTGGTGACTGACGCTGTTCCCTCTGGTTCTCTCAGGCAATACCAGTTCCAGCAGCAGCCCTTCAGCCCTGCGGGGGCAGCGTCTCCCCCTTCTCCGGAGTTTGCCCCCGGCATCGCTGCCAATTACGCTGAGCCAATGTAGGTTGACTTTTTTTTATGCTTGTACAGCGCATAATGCACGAGCATACATTTTGTTTGTTACTTTACTTTACTTTACTTTTGTTTACTTTTGTTTCTTTTGTTCAAAAGAAATTGTAGTTGAGCAGCTGATAATTGCTTGTCATAATGTGTGTCTTCTAGGGACCCGTCCCAGAATATGGAAATCGATTTTGACGGTATTCTCAAGACGTTGGATAGTGTGTGATAAAGTGACCCTCTTTGTGCAGACGTTCTCCCGTCACTTTACCTCCGTCATCGACATCCTTGTTTTAAGTGCAACTCAAATGAGACATGTTTGACTTCTCTGGGACTCGATATGTTGAGCTGGTGCAACTACAAAGGGAGGAGGACATATTCCGAGGACAATGTCCAGCGTGAGACTGAGAAGAACGAAACTGATGAAGCCACTTTGGCGTTCGTCGTTATTCTACACATTATCCTGTTTTATTTTCCACGTGTTCGCCTGATGGTGGCTTGCTGATGTCCAGTTGTCTGCAAGACTGTTTATACGACATTCCTCACATTTCAGTAGAAAATGGGTGAATTCCTGTACAGATTACAGTGTATATCAACACCCAACGATCATCTGGTTGCAAACAAGGCAACACCCGTGGATACGTGACGACGTAATGGAGAGATAATTATCAGCAGTCGATGGACATCGACTGCCAGAGATGGGTTTTGCTGAAACCTGTCACATGTTGGTCTCCAGTGTGCAAAATACCTGGTGGCAATTGGGTGGTCCCCCCTACCTAGCGCTCTGGTGTCTCCTCCTCCGCTACGTTTTCACTGTTCTGATTGAGCTTTTTAGAAGTGAATCCAAAGTTACTGTAGCGAGTAATTCACTTTGCATTCTCTCTGACATATTTCGTCCGTATTTTTTAACCAAATCGACGTCGGAGCAGAAACAAATCCACACCTTTTCATGTTCTAATCTACGGGGTCCATTTGGGATTTTCTAAACCAGGGGTTTTCAAAGTCTGAGACTGTGGGCCTCCCCCCAGACAAAGCTTGGAAAAAGGCGCCCCCCCCTCACTCGATTCCTGGAGGCCTATTGGATTATGATTATGTTATTTGATCCCATAGACACTCAACAATTGAGCCAAGATAGCCTGATATTGCTGTTTGACATACTTCCAAATACATAGAAAAGTGGCTGTCTGAAGACATTTATTAGTTTCTGACTCTGGGAAGGTGATGTTGTCCGTGCACGCCAGCGTCCTCAATGAGTAGAATAACTTTTTTTCCTCATGCACACATCCGCGGCCCACTCAAAACAGCCCCGCGACCCACTTTTGGGGCCCCGACCCACCACTTGAGAAACACTGCTTCTGATGAACTAATGTAATATTTTCACTTCCATTCATTGAGCCTCCCCTGAAACTGCTTGTAGCCCCCCTCTGGGGAGGCCCCTCCTCCCACTTTGAAAACCTCTGTTCTAAACTGCACAACATTTGGATTGGGGAGAATTGCGGACCATTTGCAACGGCGCCATGGAAGGAGTAACGTGACTCCGCCAGATGGGGCGGTATTGAGTTCACAAGTTCACAATGCCTTACCGGAAACAAGCGGCTATTCAATGGGGAGGAAACACCAGAACAAAAATGTTTTGCAATTTGAATAATGAATACTGGACATAGTAAACTTTTAAAATATTTGTTTAGTGACAATTGCAGATCCCGCCCCCTTTTTTTGCTGTTGAGGCCTTCAGGGGGGTCTCAAGTGTCAATCAAGGGGTCTCGGACCCCCAGAAACCCCTTGTATTTTGCACCCTGTTAGTCCCCGCCCCCTTTCTCTCTCTCTCTCTTTTTCCCAATTGCATGTAACCAGCGCGGTTTAGCAATAGCTGTAATATACTATACATTGAATCCTAACAGTATGCATGCTTACTCCTTCATCGGCCATGGGTCAGTCAATGTTTGTGGCCCAATCCTCTTCTGTTGTGAGGAGATGGGAAATGTCCATGTGACATCATCATAAAGAAAGGAACAGGAAGTGCCTCCATTACTATCTCTGTTGACTGTGAAACTAGACCACATTGATTGACACTTATTTGGCAACAGTAGTGATGATGATTATGATGATGATGATGATGGTGGTGGTGGGCAATATTGACATTAATATGTGTTTGTGTATGCAAGTTAGGCACTTAGTAATCTGTGTTATTCTCTGTTCTCTATTGGTTGCAGTTATATGTCGTATGTTTTATCTTTTCATAATCTAAATGGATGTACTAACCAGTATTTACATGCATGTCTGCTGAATGGTAACCTTAAGTCATTCCTACCAGCCGTATGATTTTTCTACCGTAGTGACAAATAAAATATTTTTCCTCACATTTCTTCTCAAAATATCCAAAAAATATATCTTTGTGAATTTAGAGAAGAGATGAGTTCTCTCCCCGAATTCAGTGTCAACACTGACTGATATCAGAGCGCTTTCAGGGAAATGGTCAATTTCGAAACGCTGCGCAGAGAATTAAATGTCATTCAAACGACTTCAATGAGCAGTGGGCAGACAGTCGAGGATGGATCATCTACTCCACCTGCAGATGAAAAGTGAGGAGAACTCCATTGAGATGGAGCCTCCACAGCTCCTGTGCTGTCACAGAAACATCAGACTCTCACAGCTCCTGTGCTGTCACAGAAACATCAGACTCTCACTGGCAGGAAACATTTGGTGTATCCCAAAAACATTTGTATAAAAACCCAGCTCTCCTTCTTTGTTATGTCTGTCATGTTAGGAGGACCTGTTCAGGCCCCATGTCTTTCTACAGTGCGTCTAAAAGAAAACAGACAAGGATAAAGAATGGAAACAAGAATTTTAGCATTTTTTAAAACATATAAAAAATTATAAATCCGTGGTAATGTGATTAGAAAGTTATTGTGCCCTATAGCAGAAAGGCTGTCGGGTTTGGATTAAAGCATATTGGTGTATAACAGGTGTATCACATTGGCACAATGTCCATAATCCACCAGCCAAAGAGGAGACATTGCATAAACTTGAATGTTGTATTTTCTATCCATCCAGTTTCAACAATCATGGAAGTGTTTAAAAAATAAGAAAACTTTACACTGTACATCACAAAGCTTTTCCAGTAGAACACAAATTCTAATAATTACAACATAGCCTAAGTCACTAAAAATGGAAATTCTATTCAACTACTGCCAAGGAAATCAAACTGTAAAAGGTTATGTCGATGAAGCGGAAATATAGATCAGCTTACATGTCTGGTTCAATAACTGCTCTGACATAAAAATGTCAAAATGCTAACTGTTGCGTTACTGCCCCCCCCCCCTCCCTCTCCATCACTGAACTAGAGTCCAAGCAGCTTCAGCTGTCCCCTCATTATAGCAGAACAAGATGGCTGCCATGTCAACAAAGGGAGGAGGAGGTATAGGGTCGTGAAGGAGGGATGGAAGGGAGAGGAGATAACAATGGCAATAAAGATAGCCAATGTGGAGCTTCATCTTCAAATTTAATTATTTGCTATGGAGAGTCTATGAAAAATACAGGTGCACATTTACAACCCTGTACAAACAAGCTAAAGATGTGTCCTAAAGAGAGACCTTCTCTCTTCTCACCAAAAAATCAGAGAGGGGGTTGTAGCATGAAAGCATCCTAAATAGCTCCCCACCTCACCATGGAAAAGAGAAGGCACCAGGTGTTTGCCGACACCGAGTTGATCTAACAAAGACCCTTCAGTCATGTCAAGAGCAACAATCAACTAGAAAACGTTTGTCCCTCGTGACAGCATGTCAGCTTTTGCTCGCTTTGTTTTTCCATGGCAGACACGCAAAAGTAAAGGCAAACCAACTATCACACACCTGTACATGAATCTAAAAATAATAACTGCTGCTAAAAGCAAACCTCTAAAGACAAAAAAAAAATCATGTCAGAAATAGATTTAAAATGTAACCCAAACACAAATATTGTATAAATCCTTCTTTCATTTTTGGCACAAAAACCTTCAGATTTCCCCCACTTAAAAAGCCACGGGTAATTCTGTGGCAATGAAACCATTTCAAGTGTTTATAACTGTAACTGCATCGAAGACTGAGCTCAGAAAAGACGAGATGCTTTAGTGTTTTGTGTGTTTATTTTCATATAAATATGAGTGTGTGTGTGTGTGTGTGTGTTTGTGCTCCCCTAGATGAGGCACAGACGCTAAATGAAATTAATTAAATTGTTTAAAAAAGACTTGACTTGAAGGCATCTGATATAAAGAGGGGAGCACTCTGAAATACGGGATCTGTTGAACTTGTAAATCAAACTGTTGCAGTGTCAATGAGGGCAGGGAAAAAGGTGCCATCTTTCCCCTAGAATAAACTTGATAAATGATAAATAAAAAAAAACAAAGCAAGATACAGACAGGATTGTGGCAATGAAAAGTCAGAACTAAAAATGATCGATTAAAACAGGCACACAAGCATACACACACACAGACATGCGTACACACACACTCGCACGCACACACACACGACTAAAAAATAATGTGAGTCAAATAAATCCTGGTAAAGTATAATACGTACATGTAATTTACCCAAAGATCATAAAACGAAACAACGAAATTGAGAGATCACACTGGATCAAAAATGGAAAAGCATGCAGAAGTCCACTGCTCTACTGTAGCTTCACTCCTAGCAGACTACAAAAAAGAGAGAGAGAGAGAGAGAGAGAGAGAGAAAAAGAGAGAGGAGAGAGAGAGAGAGAGAGAGATGCCCCTGTCCTGAGCAGTTATATAGCCACCTGGTCAGCAGCCAGGAGTAACTTGACTCCCTAACACCACAGGGTGCTTCCTTCAGTGGCAAGTCTAACTTCTAACTCTCCATCTTTGTCCTGCAGTCCAAAGGGGGAGGAGGAGGAGGAAGGTTGGTTAGAGGAGAGGTTAGGGGGGGAGATGGTCAGGGCTTTGGTTGCCCCATCACTGAAATTCAGTATGTCCAGTTCTGGATGCAGGAGGAGAACAAAGATGCGATCGGGATCTATGATAAGTGGAGAAGGTATGTGAGCGTGTGTGTGTTGGGGGGTATGTATGCAGAGATGTGGAGATGCTAGTGGGGTGGGTGGAGGATGGACTGGGAGCTGAAGGTGAGGGGTGAGGTTATGAAGGGGGGGGGGGGTCAGAAAGCCGATCTTCGTCCCCAGGCTTATAGGGCCTGTGTCTTGAGCTCGATGGGCTCTCCCCGGTTGTCCTGCTGGCCCTCGGCCTCCGGGGGCCGGCTGCCTTTCAGCGTGGCCAGCCTCTCGGAGAGGCCGCGCATACGTGGGAACAGCATGAAGTCGTACACCAGGGCGCCCAGGGCACCGCCGATCATAGGTCCCACCCAGTACACCTGCCAGTCACAAAAACAGGAGGAGGAGGACAAAGTGTCAGAGAGCAGAATGCGTTGTTAAACCATGCCAGTTTACTTTGATTTGCATGAACTCGTAAACCTCTTGTGCTAATTGGAGTTCTAAATATGATCCACTTACCCAGTGGTTGATGAAGTTCCTGACCATGACAGCAGGGGCAAAGGACCTTGCCGGGTTCATCCCTGCTCCAGTGTAGTACATCTAAGACAGAGAGAGGGAGATATGAGTCCTTTAGACCAGTTTTTCAGACAAGGACCCCTTACAAGATACCGGGGACCCCCTCATTCTGATTTGTGATTTTGGGCTATAAGCTTAATTGTTTCCACGGTAACATGCTTGACTTTTAAAGTGATAGGTTTGTTAGATTAGAATGTAATCCATGAGCCATTTTAGATTTAAAGCATAAAATATTTCCCTTGAACTATGATGCTTTTGCAAAAAAAAAAAAGTTTTTATTTTTTATTTTCCTGAAAACATTTCGCGGACCCCCTGGCAAAGTGCCACGGACCCCTGGGGGTCCCCGGACCCCGATTTGAGAACCACTGCTTTAGACTCATGCAATGTTCCTTCCTAAGATCAGCACTTTTTAGGAACCTGGTGAGAACCTTTTCAAATGTCTAGACTGGTCTGTTAGAATGACTCTTACCCCGAGGAGGTGTCCCATGAGCACAGAGAAGCCGATGGCCAGGGCGGCAGAGCCCAGGCGACCGTTGCGCCTCTCATCGGTCACAGCGAAGATGCAGACGACGAGCTGCAGGGTGAGGAACACCTCCATGGTGGTGGCCATGCCCAGGCTGATGCCAGGCTGCAGCTGCAAGAGGAGCAAACGATGGCACGGGACAAATGTTGTGAGTGCCTATAATCTACATTCTACAGTATGAAGAACATACAATCAACATGCTTCTGAATGATCCTAGAACTGGTCCAATTACTATATTGTAACATGTACAGAACTATTAATATGTTATGTCATATGTATGTCATATTGTGATTTTTTTCACTTGAGATTACCTGTGTTGGCATTCTTCCAGACATACTTTTGTAGATTTTAGTAGTGATAATTTACCATAAATCCACACATTTTTTCCACTTGAAAAAAATAATAATCTGATCGTCCATTATGACGACTCAGGCATAATTGCCAAATTCCCAAAATTGAGAATTTACACTTAAACAGTCAAATAAACAGCCAATGAAATGATACAAATGTAACCCAATACATGTGAGTCAAAAGCCATTCAATTAGTACTACTAATTGTTACATACAATTAGTATTACTAGTAACACAGATATGAGGCATTAAGGCCTTCCTTCCGTCCTGGTTCCAGTAAACTGGCAGGTCATCTTACCGTGTTGAGTGCCAGGTTGCCCCTCATGTTGGTGGGTGTGACCCCGTAGAGCACCGCGGCCCCCGCCAGAGCGCCCAGGCACTGGGCGACGATGTAGAAGAACGCACGGAACAGGGACATCTGGGAGCCAATCAGGTAGGCGAAGGTGACGGCCGGGTTGATGTGTCCTCCGCTGATGTGGCCGATGGACTGGATGAGGGTGGCGGCTGCCAGCCCGAAGCAGAAGGCCACGTGGAGAACGTTATGGGGCCCGGTGGTCCAGCGCAGGGCTGCCCCCAGCCCAAAGAACACAAAGAACATGGTGCCGTAGAACTCGGCGAACACCGCCCGCCAGAACGACATGGAACGGAACTCCCACATGGTGGCCAAAAAGTCAAAAGGTCAAACCCCTAAGCAATGGGAGGGATGGGAAGGTGGAACAGAAGACTCCAAAAAGCCCCGATCAACTAAAAGGAGATGTTTGGAGATGTTTATTCTCCTCAGTAATGACTATTACTGAGATGCCGTAGTTTGTTCGACAAAAAAACACAGAGCAAACTACAAAAACGAGCCTCCTAACAGAAAGTGCCCGTCTAAAAACTAAACGATACAGCACGTAAACCGTTCACCATGCGACTCTCTAAGAGTCAACTTTGCTGTCAGTAATCTGCTGTGTTTTCAGTTATAGAGATTCCGTCTCTGTGCAACTATGTGCCAACCCCTGTTGGTGGTTTAGTAGAAGAACATGGGTAGACGAACGTTAAGCATGTCCTGCAGACATTCAGCCTCTATGCCAGAGCAGGGGGAGTTCAGGGGCCTTTATATAACGCGCCGGGGGCCCGAGGCGGCCCCGCCCTGCCCAGGGGGAGGGGCCAGTGCACAATAGTAGCACAAATCAAAACAAAGTCACTTAACCCTCCTCTCACCCTGACCTCTCTCTGCTCGTCGCACGGGTCACCTTGAACCTGAACTATACCCACAAACTGTAACAGGGGTGAAACGGTCAGCACGAAAATGTTACATTTGGGCCTTGAGGATTTACTTAAAAGTTACGTATATACGAGAAAGCTATCTAAAGTAGTGTATTTAGTTTTGTATTTAAAACCCTTATGTGAGGCTGAAAACAAAGATCTGGGTGGTGTAGCACTATTATAGTTTTCTGTTGCAGATGGCTCTGAAACCTCCACTGGGGGGTCTCCATCTTTTCAGGGGGGTTCAGCTAAACCCAATGTGTTACTGGAAGGGGAGGGGGGGGGGGTCTAATCTCTACAACAGCCTGCTTTATGTGCTGATACAAAGAAAACAGCAGGCCATGCCATTCATAACAGTACTGACCGTGAACGCACCCCCAACAGAAACTACATTGAACAATATTTTTCGACAATGTTCTTTCCATTGTTTTATTTGACGGAGCATAATCAAAGAGTTCACATCCACTCTCAATCCAAACTGAAACAGTGATCAGATTCAGCGCTCCACAATTCAAGCCATTTCTCCACTTGTGTGTTCTGGACGGGTTTACGACGACGAATTGGACTGTGGCAACAGAACTGATTAGGCAGAGTTTTACATTGTGTGTGTGTTTGCTGGGATGAGCTGGGAGGCTCAGCACAGATAAAGCGCTGGAAAAGCCGTGCTTGGAGAGGACGAGGGGGGGACAGCAGGCCTGGCATTGAGCTTCCGCACTGGACCATCACGCTGACCAGGGCAGCCGGAGAGGAGCGGCCGGCCGGTCAGCCGCAGCTGAATGAATGGTTCTGCTGCGCTCATCAGCTTTTCCTCCTTTCATACACGGGGGGGACAAAACGCTGGCAGCAACACTTTCTGCAGCTTTCTATCATCTGTTTGTCTTAGCAGCACCGTGTTGAATCTATAAGAGTTCCCTCATCCACGGGGCCAGAGTGGCCATACTTCTTCTCTGTGAATACTGCAGAGCCCACTAGCCTACTGGAACGGCTCATCATCTGTAGAATATGACAAGAGAATCAGTCTAAACTAGGGGGTGTCACGATACACTCAGTTCACGATACGATACACGATATTGGGTTCACGATAACGATACGATATTTTAACAATATTTTTTTGCGATCGATTTGTAAGTTGAGGGGCCATCCTCCACGCTAATTTGAGTCATTTCACCATTTTCATCCTCCGTGTCTGTAACGTCCCTCGTCTGTTCAAACAAAGCAATGAAAAGGAGAGCGAGCATGCAATCAGATGCAGATCGGTGCGAACCATGTTCAGCTTCTTTTTCTCACGATATGGGATTTCATCTCAACGATACATATCGTCACTTTTTGATATCACGATATATCGTGGGACGATATATTGTGACATCCCTAGTCTAAACTGACGCAAGTTTCAAAGGGTACATTTCACTTTGGGAAGATGTATTATCTTAAATGATCAACTTGTTTGTATTAATTTCATACATTTTGGATGTCAATTTTTCCACCTCACATGCAGATGAACATGGCGAGCGAAAATAATCTCACAACACTGTGGTCACGTCAGTAATATCAAAATGCATGATGGCTAAAGCAGAGAAACAGATTCGATCCTGAGAGTTGACTCGTTGGTGCAACCAACTCTATTGTGATGCGTATTATGTCCCCTTCATGACTGCCCTCATCAGTGATAAGCCACCTTTTGTGCTGTAAGCCTGTTTGACAAAAGATGCTTACACAGGTTTTTTTTTCCTTTTCTCGTTCCCTTGATCCAGACTGCTGACACGCACACAACACATGCAGCTAGTCTCTAAACATCTCACATTGACGGGAATAGAAACTCTGGCCTGCAATCACCGCACAGTGGTGGAGCCATTGAATGCAGCCCCAATGCACTGGAGAACCAAGAAGCTGCGGTTAGCATCAGAGCACTCTGGGTGCCCACAGTCTATCAGTCTGTCGTCAGTTTCTTGTGCACATGGTTACTGTATGGCCCTCATAGCATTCACATGCCGACGAGTAGTTTTAGAAGGTGTTTCTTATCTCCCCCAGTTATCTTGTGATCAGTGTTGGGAGTAACCAAGTAACTAAGTTACTGTAACTTAACTACTTTTTGCAGTAACTAGTAATCAAATTACTTTTTCAAATTTAGTAACGGAAAGCAAGACTAAAATAACGTGTGCATTAATAAGACAATCGAAGCAGACTTTTAAAAGTAACGCAAAAGTCACTTTCCCTAATAACTAATTACTTTGAAGTAACTAGTAACTTTAAAGTAATTAAATTACTTTTTGAGGGAAGTAACTAGAAACTAATTGCCGATTTTCAGTAACTTGCCCAACACTCATGAACGTTAATTGGATGAATGGTGATGAATGAGGGTCATGAATGAAAAGTCCTATGCACTCTGTGCACTGCCTGGTGGCACCTGCGTCCATTCGGACTCAAGCTTGGCCTCATGGCACTTACTCATGTTGTCTTCTGATTAGATCATCAGTGTTGGGCAAGTTACTTTCAAAATGTAATATACTACATATTACTAGTTACTTTCATTTGAAAGTAATAAGTTACTTTACAATATTACTGTCTGTGTAGTAATAATAAGCCATATGTACTTATTACACTACTTTTGCATTACTTTCACCAAAATAACTGCAGTAGCTGAATGACATCGCCGGCCCGGAACCATCCCGAAAAATAATTTATACCATCTTCAAGTCAGTGTAAACCGTCCAAAATTCTAAAAATGTCTTCCTTTGTTATTGTCATCTATAGTGGTTATTTGCAAAAACACACAATTTATTCATTAAGAAATGATTGTATCTTTATTTAAATGTGTTTTGATTTTTTTGAAAGTAACTCAATTTGTAGTTAGTTAGTTAACTTGTGTTACTTGACAGAGTAGCTGGTATACTGAAATCATATTGTAATGAGTTATATTACTGAGTTACTGCTAAAAGTAATATATTACATGTAATATGTTACTTTTGTAATGAGTTACCCCCCAACACTGTAGATCATTGCTTGTGTTGTATAAAGCTCAAATGTACGTTGCTTTGGATAAAAGCGTCTGCTAAGTGAAATTTTAACAGTGTAACATCATTGTAACACTGCTTGTGATTCATGCCTGACATAGTGAGAAAATTCAGATTATTACGCAACAGGATGTAGAAAGAAGTCACTGCAGCACAGCATAATTAAATATATGCTTTGTTCTCATTCTGCTCTTGTACAACAGTAGCCTGATATTGCATCATCAATTCATAAACTCATTTCCTCTTCAAGCAGGAAGAGCCAAATCCATAATTGTGGAGTGGGCGTGGCTTCGAAGGTCTGGAGCCAGGCTAGTACAACCATATGTTGAGGTCACTTGTGATGGGAAATCCCCCATTCATAATAGTAGTGCTGTGGCACAATAGCACCACTCAGTGGTCACAAAGTAATATTTCACATGCTCATGTGACTTGGCCAAATATTTTTGGAGATACTTAAGTCTATTAATACACTACTGTACTACTAGCAGATCATCAGATCTTAACAGTTTATTTGCATTGTATTTAATATATAAGTGCCAGATAATTGAACTTCAGCTTCAACTTCAGCATTGAAAACAGCTTCTTCCCAACCGCCATCAGCCTCACCAACAAGGCCCGGAAACCCCTTCCACCAAGGACCTCACCAACAACCCCTCCCCCCACACACACACAAACTCACTACCTCCTCCTAAACTCAACTGACCCCCCCCACACACACACTCACTACCTCCTCCTAAACTCAACTGAACACCCCCCCCCCCCCATAAAACTGTAACTCATATCTAATTTAATGCCTGGTGAACTGGGACTGTAAATTCATGTAAATCCACTGCACATGTAATGCCTATTTAACTTAGCCTGTATTTATTATCCACAGAACACTTCACCACTCATGTACATATTGTATATATTTACTCGATTTGATTGCACTTGCAACTTTGTGATTGTTTTTAGTTATATTCCTACTTCTCATCTCTGTATATTGATGTAACCGATACGCTGCATACAGACACTAAGACAAATTCCTCGTATGTAACTTGCATACTGTGGCAATAAAAGTGATTCTGATTCTGAACTTATTTGGCATTTGCATGAGTGATTCTTCAGTACTAAAACCACATATTCAGCTGGTCTGAAACTGTTTATTAGAAATATGTAGTCAAAAAATTCCCACAGCATTAGACAAACCCAAAAGTATTCAACACATGTTGAATCAAACACACACGTTTGCAAAACATAGGCTATTTGTAGTGTATCTGCTTAAACACACATCGGTAAAAACAATTTGGGAATCTCTTGATCGACTACGTAGGATTTCTGCACTCACTTCAGAACGTTTATGGAAGAAAATGGCTTTCTGTCTGCATCTGCTACAACGTGCAATATGTTTAGTACACTGGCATAAGGGAAAAAAAGCATTTTTGCAAAAGGTGAGAAGATTGTACCATATCTACTGTACCATAATCTGAACACAAAGCTGTAAATTGCACAGGCATATTCATTTATTTTAAATGCTGAAATATTCAATGAACTGTTGTTAAATATTTGCAGACATACATTAGTTAACTAATTTCAAGCTGAACTTTTTTTTTTATATATATAAATTAAACAAAATATAAGTGCAATTTTACAATACAAACATTAAAGGGGGAAATCTTTCATTAAAAAAAATCTACTTTTTTTTTTGGAAAATAGGCATTTAGAATTATTTTCTTCTTCATTAGAAATCACATTGTTCAAATACATAACCTGACATCGCAAAAAACCAGGAGCGGGAGAGAGGGTGTAAGACATCAGCACAACTCGTTACAGTCATCGAAGTCAATCAACCAATGACATGTTTTGTTTCAACAGAATTGTCCATGCAAAAATAGAACAGCAAAAGCACAGCACTGAATGTAGCCAAGGATCTCTGTGCACGTCCGTATCCGACAGTCACTCCTCGCCTTTGAGGGTTGGGCTTTGGACACTTTGTGGAAAGGTTTCTTTCCCCCAACCTGGCTGCCAACTCAATTCTAGTCTCTCTCTTCCACCAGACCGTGACTCACTTTTTGTCGACTACTGAGGTGGCATCCCATCTTCTCCTACTCGAGGTCTGGCATTTCTGGCAGAGAAACATCACCAAAAAAAATGAAATGTTAACACATTCACTGCCAGCCGTTTTTTCAATACTGTAGGTAGGTTCTGCCAAGTTTTTTTTTTGAGGATTCTGGCTCATCTTTCAAGAGCCGAGGATTCTTTTCTGCTAAGATTTTGTGAACACAAATTATCTCAAAAGAACTAATAGAATGTGTGCTTTCTCTGTCTAAAAGAGTTAGTTTGTAGAGTTAGTAGTTATGTAGGCATTAGCAGTAGAATACAGCATGGTTTCAGCGTCTGAAAATTTATGCTGAGATAAATGGCTTTTTGTGAAATTCGATAGAACAGTCACTTTAACCATTTATTTTTGGCGTAAGACATCAGACATCTAAACAATAGTTTTGAACAGTAATTTCCTCCATAGCAGCAGGAAACCCCCCTCTCCTTCAAACTCCTCCCTCCGTGTGTTTTCTCCTCTCTCCGTGGCTGCAGCGGTACAAGCGAGGCTCTGCCTGTCTGTACTGCCTGGCTGCTGGCGGCTGCTCTTTGGGCGAGTCTGCATGAGTCGTTTCGGTTGTGAGCTCAGCTGGAATGAAGCTGCGTGCGATTGTGGGCTTTCTGCCGGTGTTTCAAAGTGTGTTGCACGCATAATCTATTATGCAAATTTGCAATCCCCCACCGCCAGCTCCCAGCGCGATAATGCGCGAAAGCGAAAGCGTTTTCGCCAATCCATTTTACAGTATGAGAATGGTTTCCTCGCGCGTTCCCCTGCAGTTTTGGCTCTGCTTTTTCTAGTCTGGAGAGCACTGTCGCCACTTAGTGGGTCGGTGGAATGGGTTGTACATGTTCGGTGGCTCCCATATTTATATAGGAGATGTAAAAGGGTTAGATCAACGTCCCACCGTCAATTTTTTTTTTTTTTTTTTTGGCGAGTTGACTCGCCATTTGCAGTCAACCGTTGGTTTCTGCTTGACGAGTTGACTCGCCAATGGCAGTGAACGTGTTAAGATAAGGAAAATGGAAATAATTAACAATGACTCCTCCCCACATCACCTTGCAGTGCACCATGTAGCCTAATTGGCCAAATGGATGTTGTGGAGTGATATGTAGCTAAGCGAAAATTCTTTAAGAGAGACTTAATTATCATCGTTCACTCTCTTTTTATGCATTCACTTTTCTAGGAGAATCCCTTAGTCGTCACTCGTCACGGGCACTCATTCAGCTCTTCAGTCATTCACTTCTTTCCCGCTTAAGAGAAACCCTCTTATTGTCACGCCCACTCATTCATAAAATTACGTCAATCACCCTTTTCCCGCTTCTATCTAGCGTCACTGTTTGTGGGAGGTAACGTTTATTTTAGGCCAATCAGATTAAGACACCTTTTCCCATTCAGCCTATCACCATCACCTGTCAAAGCCAAAAGCTCTCCGTTTTCTCTAATGTTCTTCTAATGTGTTTCTCTGTGTTATCTGTTGCTTTCCAGTACGTTCCTGCGACCCGCCTCCACCCCATTCTCCTCAGATCTCAGATTCAGAAGCTTCCCCATCAAGACCAATACCTCATCTGTCACCACCACCAGGTCTAGACTCCATGGGGGGGGGGGGGGGGGGGGGGGATCTTCATTCCTATTCCTGGCTGATCTACCCCTGCTGATCATAACGTCATAATCAAGCTGACGTTATGATGGAGTCTAATCGCCAAAAATAAACTATCTTTATGTGCCTACAGGCTCATGTATCTTATCATCTAATAAATCATTGTCATTCTAGAAATGTGTCTCTCTGGTTGAAATACATTTGATTGCAACAACAAAAACACCAAATGCTAAACCACATGTAAAACAGGAAGGGGAACAAAAATGACGATGATAGAATTACAAAACGATGCTTTTGAAATAGGACTTACTTTCGTCATCGCTGTCTGCGGCCTGACGCTGAAGAAACAAAAACAAAATCAGAATTCTCCACACACTATTTGAACCAATTCTGCTGAATTATTTTTTACTCTGATTATACAATAAAGCACTGGTCACAACGGACATAAATAACACATTTTTAAAAGAATCATACCTCCCCTGCACCATCTAAATCTGGCAAATCCTCCCCTCCCATGGTGTTCATCATCTGTAGGAAGACACAGGAGAGATGACCATCAACATATCAGCACTGATACTGGTGACTCGCCTGGCTGGTTCCCTTGCACAATATCTTTTATAAACACATAAGTGCCTTGGGCGGCTGGGAAGCACCATGTTGTAGTGTTAAATGTTGATTTTTTTTGTTCTTCTTCCTGTTCGTGTGTTTTGTTTGTTTATTGTTCCGAAAATTTTCAAATAAAAATATTGAAAAAAAAAAAAAACATGTCAGCACTGAGTGTGGAAGGGGAATAGAGAGCCGCAGGGATGACGTATTTTTGTAGTCAGAACGCGGAAGTCGCGGACTTCCTGGTTCTTCACTGTTTCTGCCTATGGGATTTTTGAATGGGTTTTTGCCGCGATGCTTCAAATACGGTCTCTGGGCAACGCAAGATTAATCAAACGTGAACCAGAGTTCAGTCGGATAATCTTCACACATGAGGACCACTTTCATGAGTTTTGTAGCGTAAATGCGAGCCCTAGAAGTAAAAAGCTCGAGCTAAGCTAATCCAGAACTACACACTGTCGCATAGGCTTCCACGTCACGTCAGCACTCAACCTGGACTGTTGTTGATGTGTGCACTGATTACCCCGGGCTGAACGGGCTGAACCAGGTGAGGGAAAGAGAATTTCCGTGTTCGTCCTTTGAAGTGGTGACGTTAGTGACGTATATATCCCCATCGACTCAACAGTGGAGTCTCATTTAGCCGTTTGCTAGCTAGCCGCCCTTTTAATGGCATGTAAAAGCTTCAAAACTCATAAAAGTGGTCTTCATGTGTGAAAATTATATTACTAAACACTGGTTCGCATTTGATTAAGCCAACGTTGCCCAGAGAGATTATTAGAAGCATCGCGCCAAAAACCCATTCAAAACTCCCATAGGCGAAAACAGTGAAGAACCAGGACTGTTAGCATCGATGATTTCCGGACTCGTTCCTGCGGCTCTCTATAGGGGTTACATAGACTCATCGTCGTGCTAGCCCTAGAATGGAAATAGCCGCACTTCCATTTTGAGCAGATAGTCTCTGAACACGCTGCTTACCTCTGAGAATTTGTCAAAGCTTGACAAGTCCTCCTCAGAGTCCTCTTCCCAGTCTCTCCAATTATTGAAATCCACACTGAGCCAGTTGAACTACAAGAAGACAGAGTAATTAAGAGTATATTAAAATAAAACATGCATAAATTAAAACCATTTGAATATGATATTAGTCAGGTGCCTTAGTTATTTAGCAAGCTGGTAGACTGCACCTTCGTCACCTTTCTCTGAATTTTGCAGGAAGTAAATTAATTATCTGTGGATTGAGAAGATTTGAAAATGACCTTTGCCTTATCTTTAGTAAGCCGGGGCCATGATTTCCCAGCCTCTGCTTTGCGTAAGCAGCACAACACAGACCTGTCCGTGCGCCTGTGCTTGGACTCCTGCGCGCAAAAAAGAAGGATCAATACATGCTTTGCTTGAGAGGGGGAGAAAAAACATGGCGGCAACACTGGTTATGGTTGGGGGTGACAAACTTACTTTGGGGTCAATGTCCTTGAAAAGGTCCAGGACATTCTGGTGTTTGATCTTATCTATCCCACCAGCACAGCTGAAAGAAGCAAAGAAATCATGACTTTTCCTCGACACCATCACAATTCTGGACCAAAATATCAGTTCAATTTTCAGAAGGGGCCGAAGCCCTATGCGGGCTCGCCGCACACAGCTCGGCCATCACAATGCCTATGACATCACTGATGATGTCACAATGCCTATGACATCATCAGTGATGTCAAGATAATTTTGGTCAATAATTATGTCATTGATGACATCACTGATGTTATGACATCACCAGTGTGACAAAAATGTAAACAGAGTCCACTTGCGCCCTTTTATTTATATAAAAAATTATACATCATCTGGTTAGGAAGCACAATGCATTTCTCATTGATATAGTAGTCATATTAAGGTGTTATGAACCTCTTACCTGAAATCCATTTTAGACTTGGTGAAATGTATTTTCACATCTTTGCTGTCCTCCACGCAGAACTCGATGAAAACAGAGTCCCGTCTGTCGTACCACTTAGCAGCTGCAGACTGCCTGATGGAGAACAAAAATGGCAGAGGGTAAGAAGACCTTCATCATGACAACCAACATCCAGTCTTACGTCACTCTTACAGATACATTTCATAGACACCCGGTTCACATTAGTATTAGTTGGGCTACACATGTCACGTTTCACTTCACATTTTCACCACCAGTGGTGGCCCACAGGTGCTGAATGAAAAAAGAGAGGAAAGGGTGTGGCAGCACATTTTATGTCAGGTTAGAATCATGAGTGACGTGTTACCCAGGCCAGCACAACCCTGAACCCACACTACTACAGTACTCATTCAAGATTACTATGGTTACTATGTTCCTTTCTTTGGAACTGACTTGGCAAGACAGCACTTTTACTTTACACTCTATATAGCAACTGATGTTCTCTGAGAAGACTACGAGACATTTGTCAAAATGGTGCACCCGGGCCTTGCAGTACTACAAATCCCAAAGCAACGTTTAGCGTCACGTGTTTAGTAATCAGATTAATCAGATGAAATCATCAGGTGCCACAAATATTGACAGCATGCTCGGTTGAGGTGGTTGAACTGGTGAGGAAAAAAATTAGGTCTGGAATGACGAGTTTGCACTCCAAGTAGCATTGGACAACAGTTTATCTGTATGTGCAACAACCCATTACGACCCATGCTAGCTATAGTGTGGCGTCTTCCATTCATACCTCATCATGATGACACCACGCTTTTTACAGATATAGCCACCCACCCCACGACGTTAGCCCTGATGACATTCGCCTGTTAGCTTTCTAGCTAACGATCGCTAATGTACGTTAACGGTTATAAAGGCCTTTACACAAAAACACGGTACACCCGATACTCAAGAGGTGTTAATAGTTTGCAGGAGAGTTAGAGACACACAAGAAAAGTTAAATGAGTGGACACGACGTACGGCTTGGCTTGTATGTGCAGCAGGGTGAGCATGCACGCATCGCTGAAGCTAACTCATGTGCTAGCCAATTAGCTGGATAGTTCCGCGTAACATACTAACCTACATTCCAACCCAAACTCCACTCTGTTCAGCACTAAACAAAGTAACCCCAAGACTTACATCTTCTCGGGTTCTACCACTTGAACTCCTTTATTGGACCACAATGTCTGTAGTACTGTCACCTATGATAGTGCCTGAGTGAGTAGTACTGGAGGCAAAATGCGAACATAAACAGAACTCTCTACAACACTCACGTCACTGGGTAGTCCAAACATCGCGACAACACTCACGTCACTGGGTGGTCCAAACATCGCGTGATTTCCTGCTTCTCTCGTGACGTCACCCCCGGACGTACCTAGTAGCACCAGTCAGGCACAACAAGTGCTTGATAGAAGAAGCTATTTGAGATTATTCTATAATTAAATCAGTTTATAGTTCCAGTTATGCGTTGATGCACATATATCACTTTACAGTCTATGATATCTATGCCACAAACCCACGTTTGACACACAACTCCTACAGTTCAGTGGTTGACAGATGGATTTAAATCATACAAAATTTTGATATTATCGGGCGTTATATACAACAACTCATAAGAGCATGCACAAACTTAAACACATTTGCATTTCACAATCTTTAGCTGACATTATAGTGCCTTGCAATGAGTGCATCAGCAAAATATGTATATTGGCAACATTAACTGCAGTGCTATATGTGAAGGAGGGACATAGTGGAGGGTTTTGAAATAAGGCAAAGATTCACCTATTTTGAGATCAAGTATCAATCAATGAGGGGAAGCATAGTTTACCCACCTGTGTATTTACTATACCCCTGCATGTAGGATTTGACAGCCGTCTGTTTGCAAGATATAGACACTTTCAGTAAGAAAATATGCACAGAAAATATTTTTATTGGCCAAAAAATTGAAACATACACAGCAAACAGAACATTCAGTTTAACACAGACATCCCCTTCCCCCATATTAAGTTTAGTCTTCTCCATTGAAGGAAAGCAAGACGTTTTGCATCACGCCTACATGGTCAGTTCCTGCAAAAGAGAGATAAAAATAACGAGAATGAATGAGAATCACTTTATTGCCACAATATGCAAGATGACATAGCCTACAAGGAATTTGTCTTGGTGTTTTTCTTACCATTATAGCATTGACAATGTCGTTATTGTTGTTCTTGAGAGCACGGATAGCCTTCGCCCTGGACACGTTCGCTTGTGACATCACCAGCTCAATGTCCTTGACCTCCACGCCAGTCTCGTCAACCTGCGACGATGTGAGATTATGGTTTATTTTTCCTGATTTTCTTTACCTTACTTAATGTAGACAAGACCATAAATTATAGTGTTTCAATAGTGTAACAATGCAAAAAAAATAATGAGGGATCCACCTCTTCTTCCTCGCTCTCCTCTTGTAGTGTGGGTGTAAGTGTGCTCTCCTGGATATTTGAGACTGCATCTCCTTGCATCTTGAATTTCTCTGCTGCAGCTAACTGGGCTTGTTGTGAAAGGTCCTCAATCTAGATTCAAGGTAAATCATCATTCTTTGTCTTTTTTTTTTTTTTTTACAGCAAATTGTCGTTACTATGACTATTTTATAATTAAAATACTATGACGACAATACATAATTAAGGAATGAAAATGAAATGGTTTCTTTACCTTGGCTTCACCAAATACAATGTATGTGTCTGATGCCGGGCTCTTGTAGACATCCGGCTTGGGGATGACAAAGAGGATATTCTTGGATTTGCGGATGGTCACCCTCGTCACACCCGTCACCTGGCGGAGGCCCAGCTTAGACATAGCCTAGCCAGATATATGAGACACAAGATGATTAATTATTGCAGCTACGGAGAGGACAACATTTTAGTGAAGTACATGGGCACTGACTTGCCAGAAAGTTGTAAACAATTCTTCATTTGTAACTCTCAAGTTCACTCTTATTCAACTAGACAAAGTAATAACCTTCACCTACCAATGTATCATACATCTAGGGGACAGTATTTGTTAAAATACCATGGAGCCAAAGTGTGGAATAAGAACTTGCACCTACTGTCTGATTCTCTGTCTTTATCTCTATACAAAAAGAGACTTAAAAGTATTCTAATATTGAATAGAAATTGCATTGAAGGATCCAGTTTCTACTCTTGAAATATTGAATTTATCTTGAACCTCTCAACATAGTGCTGTTTTAGTCTTTGTTTTTGTTCTAATCATTTTACACAAATACAAACTAATATGTAAAATTGATACAAGTTAACTATTGTTATCTTGCATTTACTGTTATGTATATTTATTGTCTTTAGGTGAGATTTCTAGAGAAACCCGTAGTGGGTTTCTATCTCACCTGCACATGTTTTTTAATTTCTTTGTATACATTTTATTTTCTGTTTAACCTGTTTGCTTTTAAAATGTGCAAATAAACAAACATTCCAAAATGAGGCAAATTAAACTCAAGTACGATACCTTTCTTGCTTTCTTCTCACTCCTGCTTTGTTTTGCTTTACTGACTGGCTCCTCGTCGATCTCGGCTGCTGCAGCGAGCTGAGGGTGAAAGAACAAGCATACATTTATTATTATTATTTATGATTAATTATTCATTTTTTTGCTCATTTTGGTTTACATTTGGACAAGTGGCCCAAAGTCCATCGTGGTCTCACCTGTGCCTGCTGTGTCTGCGTCTGGCTGGAGTCCTGTTCCTCCAACTCTGGTACTGAGTCGTCACTCTCGGAATCTGTATCGGAGCCTAAAAAACAAGCCAATCATTCAATTAAGGACACCGTATTCCCTCAGAAATGCTGTTGGTTTATTGAAAAAGATCCGCTTCACCAAACATCTCTGATCTTTAAGGAGGACACATCACTTCACTGTAGTGGTTAGAGTAATGAGCTCAGGGTCGTCTCATCAGTCAGTTCAACATCCGGAATAAAAAGCATATCTGGTGGAGCTCCAAGTCACAAGTTTCACTTTTGATCAAAAGAAGAGTGCATTCCACCCATGCATAACAAGGTAGAGTTGTAGTCCACCCATGCATAACAAGGTAGACTTGTAGTCGACCCATGCATAACAAGGTAGTGTTATTCGATTAATGAGATTTATTAATGAGACCATTACAAAAAAAACGTCTCAGAGCTTTGAAATCGCCATGCTTAACCCATTGATACCTGATGCAGCATTTGTGTGTGTATCCCTTTAAGACCGCTTTAACGCGATTCGCGGTCTTAAAGGGATACACACACAAATGCTGCATCAGGTATCAATGGGTTAAGTGAAAGTGTTATGATCCACACACAACCAAATGCAACAACAGCGTTTTAGACCTTCACACAGGTGGATGAGTGCTTTCTTCAAGGGCCGTTGAGTAAGTTATTGATACAGAGGCTCTATCGTCGTCATGCCATCCTGTACATGTAGGCCTCGCTATTACATCCCATAATCGCTTTGAAGACACAAACAAACATGTGGTTTGTTTCTATTCACCTTATGTAGCTCCGCCCACTTGACCCATTGCATCGCGACTTCCTGTTCAAAACGCCGGCTGTTTTACCTGCTCAAACTAGTCTGACTCACCTGGTCAAACCTGGTTTAACTCACACTATGTGTCAGACGAGGTTTATGAGTCACAGGAAGTGTAAATACAATCGGCACCTCCGATTGTATTTACACTTCCTGTTAGTCTCTCAAGCCAGGCGGTCTCTTCTGAATAAGGTGAATAGTTGTAAGTGTTTTTTTTACAATCTTACACGACCTACAAATTGCTGTATTAACTACATGAAAGGGTACTGATTAGTGACACGTTTAATGCCATGCAAAACAGGCAAAACACGAATAAAAAAAAAATACCCTTGTTGTTTTTAACCCCTGGTTCCATTTGGCGATCTTGGTGTGGAGGCTCAGTGAGGAAACACGGGGATACAGAGGGAGCAGGGATGGGCGATGATGATGATGATGATGATGATGAGTCCCTTGGGGGATCCTTCACAGTGTCTAGGGAGGCCATAAACGAGCAAACGGGTTCCTCTGGAAGAACCTCTTCAGCAGATGGAACAGGAATAGCCGCTGCTGGAGCTGATTCCGAAGACATAAGCTCGACGCTAGCAGGGGCAGAGCAGAAGACCGAGGGCTTCTCTGCATTTGGGGGAGATGGAGACGCAGGAGGACGCTGGGTTGTGGGATTTTTCTCAACAGCGATCGGGACAGCTGCTGCAGCAGCAGCAGAAGAAGACAAAACATCTCCATTCACAGCTCGACTCTCAGGCAGCTTATCAACAGACGCCTCTTCTTCAGCCACAGTGTCAGAACGCAGCTCAGCGTTCTTATCAGCTGAAGGCCCCAAACCAATGGAGGCTGTCACCTGCATCTGCTGCTCTGCTGTTTGACTTGTCATGCCTCTCTTTGTGCTCCGGGGGGCCACAGCAGTAGAGAAGGACATGGGAGCCGGAGCGGCGGGCTGACATGTGACTTTAAAGGCAAAGGCGCGACTAGCTGATATCACTTTGGGAGCAGCTTCAGACGGCTGGACTCGGACTGGAGAGGAGATAGGTTGGACTGGAGAGGAGATAGGTTCAGACACAATATCGTCAGTATGCACAGCCTTGGCAGCCGCTGATAAGGCGTGGGGAACAGCAACAGGCGAGTCAGGGGAAGAGAGAGCAGCTTCTTCAGCTGGGCAGGAAGCCATACCGTTCACTGATTGGGCGACACGGGAAGCAGAGGTTAGCGTGGACAGAACAGGAATGGCGGGCGGCTTGTGAGTGTGCGCGGCACCGCGGGTGACGTCAGACGTCGGGGTGGGATGAAAAGGTTGGGAAAGGAGAGCGGGCGCGTTACAGGTGTTAGATTGGGTCGGGTGTGGCGGCGCGTCGTCAGCCATGCCCGGTGCAGCAGAGGAGGGTTTAGTAGAGTGTGGTAGTAGTAGGTTAGTGGTAAGCTGCGATCCATCCGTCTCTCGGACCTCAATTACCTTGGGCTGCTGCAGGTGAGCCTCTCGAAGGCCAGGAGGGGAGCCGAGGGGGGTGTAGGGAGGAGTGGAGACGAGGAGGAGGGGACTGAAGGTGGGTGGCAGAGAGGGGTGTTTGGCGGCTGCGGGTAGGGCTTTAGTCGAGGAAGCTACAGGGACATTTAATTGCTCAGTCCCAGTTTTAGCCTCATTATTTCTGGTAGGCGTAGGGTAGCTGGCAGGAGGAGGAGGGGAGGAGAGGACCTCAAGACCAGAGTCTGAGGAGAAGACAAGTTTTCAGTTGAAATGGAACGACAGTATTTCTAGGCTATTACTAACATGTTATCGGTGCCTCCCATCAACCATCTCCTCCAAATCAAACATTTCCAAAATGTGCATCTTAACCCATTGATACCTGATGCAGCATTTGCGTGTATATCCCTCATTTGTGTGTGTATCCCTTTAAGACCGCGAACCGCGTAGGGATACACACATAAATGCTGCATCAGGTATCAATGTCTTAACCATGGATGCAGCAGGGATTATATAGTAGCATCATTCCTTACAATGACTTGGCTGATATTGATGGCACTGAAAAACAGATCTTATAAACAAAGATGATGAAAATACCTCTAATTTTTTTTTGACGACATCTTTCCCACTAACATTTGTCATTTGTATCCTATAGAGACACTGCATGTAATAGGCCACGCCCATATAATAATACTTTTGGGGAAAAGTTTTATCATTAGGTGTAGACATTTAGAAGATTTGTGTTTGGAAAGATTTAAAAATTATGTTAAACACTATAAAAAGTTGGAGGACTATATGTCTCAAGAGGGCCTACAACGGTTTGTTCAGGAGAGATGGGCTACTTTGGGTGTGCGGGAGGACTGGGTATGAGCTTGTTATGTTGGTGCCCATTGCTGTTTTATGTAATATGTTGTGTATGTAATATGTTTTGGATGTGTGTTGATATTTTTTTCTTTCCCTTATATATTGCATAGTACTATGGGTATATGTAAGTTTAGTGACTATGAGTGCATTATCTAACTGTTAGGTCAGATGTACTTCAGAACTTGTATCTTTTTTTCTGTCAAATCAAATGTAGTGTAATAATGTAATGTAAAAACAAAGTATGTCCTCCAAAAGTGGGGTGGTGGTGGATGGGTTTAAAGAATAAAAAAAAAAAAAAAAAAAAAAAAAAAAAATAGGCCACGCCCATCACGGGGGAAAAGCTCCGTTCATTTCAACACACCAGCGTCATTTTCCTTGAATTAAACATAGCTAAAAGCTGTTGTGTGGTGGGCTGCGCAGAAAACAAATGTAAAAAATCGCCAGTTAAAGTTTTTTTGTACTCCTGAGCAAAACAAGGAAGCCATTGAGAATTGGCGAGAAGAAAAATGTGGATCTAGCTGTCAAGAAGTAAGTTGGAGTGTTCATCTTCCGTATATACGATCTTTTGGTGCAACACGCAACCATGCACGTGACATAGGAGAACGCCAGGATTGGACAGGAGTTTGTGTTTTCCCCCGTCTTGGGCGTGGTTTCTGAATGATGACGCGTTACGCAGTGTCCATATGCTACATTATCTCCGGATGAAGAGGTGACTTCAGGTATTATGGGACACTTTTTGACTTCAGGTATTATGGGACACTAACTATATTTTCATGCCTGATGAGTGAAAATAAAAACTTTTTTTTTGCTGAGCCCTACCTGTAGTTTCACAGGTAGGGCTCAGCAAAAAAAGATTGTATTTTCACTCATCATCATCATACATACCCTCTATAGTTTAAAGTCTCCCATAATACCTGAAGTCAAAAAGTCTCCCATAATACCTGAAGTCAAAAAGTCTCCCATAATACCTGAAGTCACCCTACTCGACTGGTGTCCATGGAAGACTCAGCGATTCCACTTATAATCTAAAGCCACAAAGATCAGTATCAACATGAATTACAGAAAAATCACTGAAAAACACATTTTCCTGACAGCAGCGATGTTGTGATTTGAGTGGGGAAGTAACCAGCTGGCTGTGGTACGTTTTTATTTGATTTTTCAGGCCAGGATGCCAATAAATAAAAGTGAATAAACCATCGGAAGCTGATTTGCTGCTGTGCGGTCTCTACTTTTCCCCCTGTTGTGTCCTGCACCTGTGCCCACCCGCCCGCTTCCACCCCACCTTTTGTTGTTGTTGTGCGTCTGTTCTGGTGGACAAACGCTTGCTTTGTTCCTGGATTGCCATGATGTCAATGTTAAAGCATACACACCTGTGTCTGCCTGTGGCTGCTGAAGCTCGTGCTCCAGTGCAGGAACCGTTTCTGTCGCGTCCCCTGGCATGATGATGACTGTGTAAACAAAAGACAAGGCTGGATTGAGGCCACTGCATTGGTACTTCTCACTCAGTCAGTATTATGTCATGTCTGTAGAAAGTCTTTGTACAACACACACTGAGGAATTCTGTTCACGTGTTCATAATAATGCTCATAACGTCTGTCATATAGGGCTGCAACTAACGATTATTTTCATAATCGATTAATCGGTCGATTATCTTCTCGATTGATCGATTAGTTGTCAGAAAATGGTGGCAGTGTTTCCCAAAGTCCAAGATGATGTCCTCAAATGTCTTGTTTTGTCCACAACTCAAAGATAATATCAGTTCACTGTCATACAGGAGTAAAGAAACCAGAAAACATTCACATTTAAGAAGCTGGAATCAGAGAATTTTGACCTTTTCTCTAAAAATCATACTCACAACAATTAATCGATTATCAAAATAGTCGATTCATTTTCTGTCGATCGACTAATCGATTAATCATTGCAGCTCTACTAGCCTATAATCGGAAATGTACAATAATACTTTACATTTTTAGAACAACAAATATTGAAAACAGTACTGTAAACATTGTAGATTTTGCCATGTTTACATTTACCGCTATGTCTGTTTATATTATTTTATTATCAATAGGAGCAGTTCGAACAGCTGTTCCAGTTGCTCTCCTCTCCTCTCTTCTTCAGGTTCCAGACAGAGAGGAGTGTGGAAAGTGTTGAGACTCACCCCAATAGCCTTCTTGTGTACGGAAGGAATTAAATTTTGATCGCAAACTTTATTATGTAGACATGGAGTGCTGTCAGGGAAGAGCACCAAACGTCAACTCGTTCAGTTTGGAGCTTGACCCATTCCGACAGCACTACAGGCGTATACAGCGTCCAATGAGCTCAATCGTGACACGTAAACTATTTCCCTTTACATTTAGACACTGCAACAACACAGATAGTATACGAGCTATATTACCTCTATGCTACGAAGCGAGCCAAGCTAGCCGACTACAGCGACGGAAGGGTCACTGGGACAACTGATACCGTTACACAGAACGTAACGCTAGAAAATGGCATTTGTTTCCCCAAGTGGGTGAAACAAAAATGGCGTAAACTCCGTGATAATCCACATTTAAAAGTCACGTTTCAACGATAGCCGAGACCAATAGATAACGATGCTGTTCGATGATGACAGATTGTTAAAGAACTTACTCTGACGGAGGGTAAGGTTATCCAAGCTCGCCGTGAAATGACTACAACTCCCAGAATGCCTTGCGCTGGGGGCCTTTACCTTTTAAAGTGAAACCACTTCTCACTACCTAGCTACTAAACGGATTGACTGTCTCCTGTACCTTTAACTTGAGAGAATGGGGGACAAACGTTTGACATACAAGTTTATGAGTATTTATTTCCCAAATTAAAGTATTATGATCAAAACATATACTGTCTGTCACTGATCAAATAGGCCTACCCTAAAGCAATTTATAGCTTAAATACAATGGCAGCATATGAGATGCAGTGTTGGGGTAACTCATTACAAAAGTAATATTACATATTACTTTTAGCAGTAACTCAGTAATATAACTTATTACTTATAGGATTTCAGTAATATTATACCAGTTACTTTGTCAAGTAACTCAAGTTACAAATTGAGTTACATTATTTTAATCAAAGCACATATAACAAAAAAAATTGCCTAATCAAACTGTGTTTTTATGCAAATAACCACTATAGATGACAATAACAAAGGAAAAGGATAACATTTAGAATTTTGGATTGTTTACACTGACTTCAAGACGGTTTCAATTATTTTTTTGGGATGGTTCCGGGGCGGCGATGTCATTCTGCTACTGCTGTTATTACAGTGAAAGTAATGCAAAAGTAGTGTAATAAGTAACGAGTTACTCTACACAGACAGTAATATTGTAAAGTAACGTATTACTTTCAAATGAAAGTAACTAGTAATATGTAGTATATTACATTTTGAAAGTAACTTGCCCAACACTGAACAGCATATCATAAAGAACTAAATCACTTAATAAAATGGCAGGAATTAAATGTATAGAAATGATGCTTGTTAAAAGTATAGTAGGAAGTAGACACAAAATAGTACTGTGCCCTGAATTTGTACCTTGGGGAACTAAACACTATTGTATGGATTCGATGTAGGCCTACTGGAGAGCATACTGTATTGCACTCCCTACAAAAAAGGAGCTGCCAGCAGAAATGCAGCCATTTGTTTGTGAGATCAAGCAGAATGATTTATGGTGTCGGCGCACTGAGCTCTAAAGGGACTGCGGTTAAAATAGAGCTGTGAGGACGATGCCATTTGTAACTTTAACTGCAAGTCAAAGCTCTCAATTTACAGTTCCATGATCGATCTTCCCCTCATCTATGAGCTTTGGTAGTGACTGAAAGACTAATACTGCAGATACAAGCAGGCGAAATGAGGTTTCTGCACATCATGGCTGCTGGCCTCACTCTCAGTCAAACTGGGTGGAGCTCAGATGATGATGGGGACAGACCAGACGCAGGACTCACTGGAGGGATGACAGCTCCTCCCAGCTGCCTGGGAGCGACTGGAGAGCCCTCAGGAGGAGCTGGAGGGAGTTTCTCTGGAGGAAAACTGTCTCTGATGCTCTGCTTCCCCATGTTGACATCATAACCCTGAGAGATGCAGTGAGGATGGATGGATGAAAGATAGATAGATAGATGGATAGATAGATAGATACAGTAGATAGATAGATAGATAGATAGATATATAGGATAGATAGATAGATACAGTAGATAGATAGATGGATAGATAGATATATGGATAGATAGATAGGATAGATAGATACATTAGATAGATGGATAGATAGATAGATGGATGGATCGATAGATAGGTGGATAGATAGATAGGTGGATAGATAGATAGTTAGATAGATAGATACAGTAGATATATATAGATATATAGATAGGATAGATAGATACAGTAGATAGATGGATAGATAGATAGATGGATAGATAGTTGGATAGATAGATGGATAGATAGATGGATAGATAGATGGATAGCTAGGTAGATAGATGGATGGATAAATGGATAGATGGATATATAGATAGATAAATAGATGGATAGATAGAGATAGATAGATAGATGGATAGCTAGATAGATGGATAGATAGATAGATGGATAGATGGATAGATAGATAGATAGATAGATAGATAAATAGATGGATAGATAGATAGATAGATAGATGGATAGATAGATGGATAGATAGGTGGATAGATAGATAGATGGATTGATAGATAGATGGATAGATAGATGGATAGATAGATAGATAGATAGATAGATGGATAGATAGATAGATGGGTAGATAGATAGATGGATAGATAGATAGATGGATAGATGGATAGATAGATAGATGGATAGATAGATAGATGGATAGATAGATGGATAGATAGATAGATGGATAGATAGATGGGTAGATAGATAGATGGATAGATAGATAGATAGATAGATGGATAGGTAGATAGATAGATAGATAGATAGATAGATAGATAGATAGATGGATAGGTAGATTGATAGATGGATAGGTGGATAGATAGGTGGATGGCTGGATGGATGGATGGATCTCTGTGTTGCATGTTTGACACCCCTGTTTTAGGTGCTTATTTGGAGGGTGGGCAATGAAGAGAGAGATAAATTCATAAATTAATAAAGTTATTCTCTTGTGCATCCTGGTGGCCTCACCTGGTAGCACGCATACAACAGAGGCTTGGTCCTTCGCGTGGCCGACGCGGGTTCGAATCCGACCCGAGGTCCTTCTCCGCATGTCATCATCCCCTCTCGCTCTCTCCCCCCACCTTTCCTGTCTGCCTATACTGTCCTGTCTAAATAAAGACAAAAATGCCCCTCCCCCCCAAAAAAAAAATCTAATATAGTTCTTATCTTGTTGTTTTCTAACAATAATTAGGAAAATGTTCTGCAAGTGCAGTCAGCACTGCTATAATTTAAGACACACACACACACACACACACACACACACACACACACACACACACACACACACACACACACACACTCACACTCACACTCACACTCACACTCACACTCACACTCACACACACACACACACTCACTCACTCACACACACACACACACACACACACACACACACACACTCACACTCACACTCACACTCACACTCACACTCACACTCACACTCACACTCACACACACACACACACACACACTCACACACACACACACACACACACACACACACACACACACACACACACACACACACACACACACACACACACACACACACACACACACACACACACACACTGGCCAAAATAATTGGTTTTCCATGATAAGTATGGCTCATCAAAAAAAAAAAAAAACGAGCTACATTCTAAAAGTTGCACATGAATTGAACCAGAGCAGGTTTTGCTCAACAAACTTGTGACAGCGTCCCAATTATTTTGGCCAGTGACTGTATATGTACTGTATATATAGAATAAAAATAACTTGTGTAGCATATGCTGTCAGCACTGCGACATGATGTCAAACCTATGGAGGTCTATATAATGCGTTGTGTAGCTTCTGTAGGTTTCCACAAGTCTGACATGTCAGGCCGAGTGTCAGGAGAAGGGCCAGACAGGTGCAGTATTGGTGCACTGATGTCTAGACTATTGGCGTGACACGGATCAAGACTGTTACTGTTAGCTGTGTTCCTCTTTAGCTCGGGGGACAACCTTTTTGTGTCAGAGTGAGACCTCAGATTCACTGTCCTGCATAAGGTGAAAAGGAGAGCTGTGTTGGTGGGTCTGATGTGCAACAGTGCACATCTAGATTCTCAGCGTTAGTAAAGTAATATATGACTACAGTTATCTCTCAATCCTGGATAGGCTCTTTTGCAACTATGGACTTTTCCACAATAAAATAAATCCTTTACCGTCCAAATGATCCCCAAACTATATAACCTCTGTAACTTCTGTCCAAGATAAACTTGTAGGAAATGACATCATGGTTGTCAAACTCAAACCCTCAAAGCTGTGCATCATCACTCAAGGGTTCTCAAACTTTTTCATGTCAAGGACCCCTACACTGACACAGATTAGGACCCCCAAGATTTTGTCCCTGGGTCCCCCATCTGATATATGCTTCTAGCATTTGTGATGACCCTCCCACTCTCCTGGCCCTGTCTTACAGGGGCCCTGGTGTTGGGGTCGTTTTGAGTGCACCTGTGCCCGGTGCACTCATTGGGCTAAGAAGACCTTCAGACCATTCAGTCTCTCTATCTCCTCACCGATGCACTTTTTTAAAAACCTGTTTGTTTAATGTAGTTTGTGTTGTTAACTTGTTATTTCCCCCTTAGTTTTTTGTTAATAAATTGTTTGAACTTTTACTTTGGTATATGACTCCCCTCATTTGTTACTTCCTTGGAGAGCTGGGGACTTGAGACTTGGTGACTTGGACTTCATCTATTAGCATTTAAGTGACTTGACTTGGAAGTGAGTACTTGACTTGGGACTTGCCTTAACTAAGGACTCGACTCGACTCGACAAAACCTGTGACTTGACTTGACTTGCCAAAAACAAAATGACTTGGGACTTGCTTGAGACTTGGACCAAAGTCCTATGTCTGCTTCCTTGAGCCGGGGGTTGTAACATAATGAGGGGAGTCCTACACCAAAGTAAAAGTTGAAACAATTTATTAAGTACAAGTAGGGGAAAATAACTAGAACAGAACAAAAGGTGCATCGGTGAAGGTCTTTTTTAAGCACAAGGAGAACACTGCATGGCCCAGGACAGGTGCACCCAATCAGCCTAATGACTCCGAGTGGGTGGGGGGTGCGGGGAGGGGGGGGGGGGTTGGGTATGAAACTCATGACCAATCTCTCATTGTGATAGGCTACTTATGGTTGGAATTCTATAGTTGGAATACATTATTTCCCTTTAGACCCCCTGGAACCCATAAGGAACCCTGGGGGGGTCCCCCCACTGAGAAGAGAACCACAGACATGATATTCCGGCATATGACGTGACAGTGGAGGAGGGGATACGATCACGTCATATATCATATGACGTCATACAGTTCCGAAAGGGGCAGGGCTAGTCAGTGTATCAGAATCAGAATCAGAATCAGAAAGAGAGCAAAGTGAGTATGTGACTTGGTTGTATTATGAGTTAGTTACCTTACTGTAAAAACTGTGAATCACAGCAACAACAACAAAAAAAGAAAAACACATTTTTTTAGCCAATCGTGTCTGTTAAGTCCTGTGACGAACTTCCTGGTCACATTGTCTCGTACTGGTGATGTCTCTGTGAGTCCCTTCATAATAAATAGCTGCTTATTTGCTCGTGGTGGTATAGTCAAGACAGGAGGATGATCATGGGTTGAACGCAATGAAAGGCAGGAACACAAAATGACACGGAAGACATTATTATCTGCGTGGAGTGAGCTGTCAAATAGCTAGCGTGTCCGGAGCCAGATAAGAGTTTACTTTGCACTGTGCAGCACGCTAGCCCAACAAGCCAAGGACGTACTGTACGAGCCGAGGAACGAGCCTGAGCAGGAGGACGAGGAGTTAGATAGGGCTGTCAGAAACCCAGAGAGATAGTGTTGAATACGTCTGGGTGTCATGTCTTGACTACAAAAGACTTCTTATCCGCAGATAAACTGCAGCAGGACAGGACTCTACAAAAAAAGGAGGCCTCATCCAATGGAGCTGTGCTCTTTAAATCCAGCCTGAAACCAACCGACAGACAGCAGCGACGAGCTACGGCAAAAGGGTGAGGTAGCCTATATCGGAATAATCAAGAGGACAAAAACGCGTGTGTTTGTCGCGAATGTATCTGATGTTGTGGGGAAATAATAGAATAGCGTTAAATCGGTAATGTCGCTTGCTTGCTTGCTGTGGGAATGACTTGACCACCACCGAAGCTGCTGATGTTGTTGTCATTATAACGTTTATTCCCCTCCTCAACGCAGTCCTCCTCCTAACGCGTTTCTTCTCCCCTTTTCTGCTCAACAGGACGCTTTATTCGCAGTTAAAGGGATTTATGGGATCACAAGGTAACCGACTCGATCTGAACAAGTGTCACCGGATCTGTTTCGTGTGATGATCTGTCAAGTGGACTCGGATCTGTTGTCACTGCCCAGCGCGTTTGACGGGCTTTATACTTTCCTTTGTTTACCGTCTGCATGTCTGAACAGCTGATAACGTCCTCAGCAATGCCGCCTGTTGGGTGCTGCTGCGGCCACTGCAAACAGCTGTCCGTATAAAAACAAATAACCAGATATATATATGATTCACTTTGTCACATGCTTAACTTAGACCACAAACAAAAATATATCTGATACACTGCTTTTCTCACTCACTCAGTTGCACGAGTATAGCAGCTAGGAAGAAAAACAAAAACATTGTTTTCCAGGGATTTGTTTTGATGGGCTGAATTGATTTGAATAGGATCGATGACTTCCATGAACAGAGTTTGCATATTGATAGAGCCATATTTTAAAGCTACAATAGCAAACAGTTTGTCAATGATTGATTGCTGTAGGCTATTTTGATTTGGTATAATATGCAGTTCCATACTAGTCTCATTGTAGTAGCTTTATTAGGAGCACTAATGGCCACAGTCAGCCCTGGCTTCTGATTGGTTAAAATGTATAACATGCTGCCTGTGCTTGTTAAGATACAAATGTAAACATGCCAGATGATATAGCACTAATGCTAATTCACATGTGCAGTCCCTAGTTAAAAGAAGAAGAAAAAATAGCACACTGCTACAACACAGTAGAACCTTACACAAACAATGCGATCAAATATCAAATACACAAACACAGCACCGTACAAAACAGTTTCCCAATGGTCAGCAGTCTCGCAATCGGTGCAGTGAGGGAATGCCCGGTGACTATTCATAGCATTCCCATGATGTCACAAGCCTTTTTCCTAGGAAAAATAGAAACCGCACACACTCTGGCTCCGATGCAATGAGTTTAATAAATAGACAACGTTTCGGCCTGGTGGCCTTTGTCAAGCCTTTTTCCTACCAATGGCGCTACAATACACACAGCTCATTGGCTGTTTGTGTCATGTGATTGTAATCACCTGTTAGTTGATCACAATCACCTGTTATTTTCCTACCAAAATGGCTGTGTGGTGATGTAACAGAATACTATCAATAGGCTAGTTAAAATGATGACCGATTTGCTTAGCTTTGAGGCATTCGTTGAGGTTTGCCCTAAACGTGGGGTACGTAGGGGATTCCCTTACTGCACATGACTGTTCCATATTTCCCCGCCCACTGACGACACATTTCTTTCTCCCATATGGGGTGCACCTGTGGGGCGTCTCGCTGTCACCTCTTAATACAAGCCCTGGTGGTCATGCCTCCAACACAGGCCCTCTGCTTAAAAAAGTTCTGCAAGTTCTACAAGTCCAATGCAAATTGTTCAAACGGGTCAAACTGTGTCAACATTGTGCTGACGCCTGCCGTGTGTCTTCCCTGTGCAGTTTCGTCTGATGAGATGAGTGTGCGTGCTGGCCAGGGCAGTGATGAGGTGCTGGTGTCCCAGGCGGTGTGGGACTACCTGGCTGCAGCCGGGCGGCCCTGGCTCATCGACTTCCAGGACAAGCAGGGGATGAGCGCCGGCATCGTCCGGCGAGGGGAGCGGGGGGGCTGCTGCGCCGTGAGGCTGCAGCCGGTGGACGGCTACAGGAGGCCCGGGGTCGGGGTCGGGGTGGTGATGGACGGACCCGTCTCCAGCGAGACCCGGAAAGCCTTCATCGACCTGTGCCGCTGCGCCCGCAAAGAGATGAGCAAGCAGGAGGGAGGAGGAGGAGGGCCCAAGAGGAAGCGGACTGTACTGCCCTGCGTCGTCGTCGGCGTCGGCGCCGTCCTGGAGCCCAACGGAGAGGGGAGCCTGCTCCCCCCGCCGCCCGCCCAGCCTCGACGCTCCCAGAGGCAGCAGCAGAGGTTCAGGAGGCCCTGCGATGAGGAGGCGTGCACCATGATGCTCCACGAGGCGGCGCACAGGAAGGACCTGGAGCCCGGCGGCGTGGCGGCGTCGTCGCACGGCGAGGCCGAGGACAACACCTCCTGCTCCATCTGCAT
Organism: Poromitra crassiceps; assembly: GCF_964638095.1. Taxonomy (NCBI): domain Eukaryota; kingdom Metazoa; phylum Chordata; class Actinopteri; order Beryciformes; family Melamphaidae; genus Poromitra; species Poromitra crassiceps. The sequence goes on along the minus strand of NC_139637.1, from coordinate 1,957,329 downwards.
GGGCGACGTGGTGGAGAAGACCACTCTGGAGCGGTGCGGCCACTCGTTCTGCCGCTGTTGCCTGGATCAGGCCTTCAAGGTGAAGCGCGCGTGTCCGGTGTGCCGGTTGGTGTACGGCCAGCTGATCGGGAACCAGCCGGCCAACGGGAGCATGATGGTGGAGAGAGACCCCGACCTGGAGATCCCCGGACACGAAGGCTTCGGCTGTGTCTGCATCATCTACAGCTTCCCTCCTGGCCTGCAGGCGGTGAGTTAGACCCTGGAGCACGTGGAGATGTTAGACCCTGGAGCACGTGGAGATGTTAGACCCTGGAGCACGTGGAGATGTTAGACCCTGGAGCACGTGGAGGAGATGCAGACTGGGACACTCCACTTATTCTGCCCGGGGGCCACATTTGCGAAATGGAAATGATGCCAGGGGCCAGTTAAACAAACATGAATAATGTACATTTTTCTGTCGCAGATTGTAGGTTTTTGGGTTTAGACAATTTTAACGTTTAAGATTTTTCCCCTCTGCCATGAATGAACCCACATCTGAACCAGCAAGCAGAATGCAAACTAACAATCAAGGCAATAAAGCAAACACAGCGAAGTTGAATATAAATCTGTATATTGGAGGTACAATGAAAACGTGTCCTTTACAAGCAAGGCCAGATAATCAACCAAACAGCAGGCAGCAATATTTGACAATATAGCTGGAGCTCACTCAAACTTAAATTTAACGTTAGTTTTCATTGTGAATTAGAAAAATTGTGTGCATGTATACGTAGTCGTCATTGTTTTGCATCCCTTATTAAAAATGATCCCGTTTACTTCCTAACAGCCAGAACACCCGAACCCGGGTGTTCGGTACCCAGGAACGGACCGCGTGGCCTACCTCCCGGACAGCCCCGAGGGGAACCGCGTACTGGGCCTGTTGCGCCGGGCCTTCGAACAGCGCCTTATCTTCACCATCGGTACCTCCATGACTACGGGCATGCATAACGTCATCACCTGGAACGACATCCACCACAAGACCTCGCTATGGGGCGGGCCCCGCTGGTACGTACGCGCTTTTAGTCGGAGGCTTACGCCCTGTGTTGGGGAGTAGTGAACTACATGTAGTTGAACTACGTAGTTTAAACTACATTTTGCAGTAGCTTGCTGGTAGTTCAACTACATTCATATTTGTGTAGTTGTGAGTAGTTAAACGACTTTTTGGTCATTTTTCTGTAGTTTAGCTACTCAAACTACAATTTTGGGCAATAAAATGAAAGGAATATACTTGTTTTATTTTACGATAACTGTTGAACCAGAACCCCCTTTGATTGCTTTGAAGGCAGCATAGACCGTGAAGGCAGTGAGGATCCCACTAACGTTACTGTACTTCCTGACACAAAGCCAACGCTGCCTCTGATTGGCTGGCCCTGATATTCTTACCCTAACCTTAACCAATCCCAGTCAAGTCTTTACTGTTTATTTGTCTGATAAAACAAAACCCAGAAGAACCCAGATTTGTTTACAACAAAAAGTATAACATTGAATGTGTTGGGTGTCAATGAACTCAATTGAAAGGCATATTTTTGCTGGCATTATGCTTTTTTTGTAGGCTATTATATTTTATTTCATATATCACACATGTACATTGTCAATTTAATGTTTGTTTTTTTACAAAGTAGTTTGAACTAGGTTTTCTGCGTAGCTTGTAGTTTCCTAAACTATATTTCTCGCAGGGTAGCTTTGCTGTAGTTTCAACTACTTCCATGGTGAAATAGTTGGTAGCTTCCTAAGCTATGCTTTCAAAGTAGCTTCCCCAACACTGCTTAAGCTGTGTTCACACCGCGATATTTATTTTTCTCTCTGTCGCTCGATTCAACCCTTTGGAATCGCTCTGTTGCTCTGTTTAAATCGCTCGTCAACAGGCACAATAATTGACGGACATCTGGGGGCTATAACATTACGCAATGTCATGATATTTGTCGACTACGAGCCACCGTAGTTGTTTACAAGCTAAGCCTATCAGCGTGCTCCTAACGCAAGCTCCATACCGGTAGTACAGACTTCACTTCATGTCAGCTGTCAGCCTGTCAATGAGCTGTCAATGCGGTTTGTTGCCACACAATAAACCAGCGGTTTGTTCCAAGCCAGTGTGATCCTTGACTCACTCTCACACGGCAGCCAATCAGCGTTGAACAGCGAGCGACTGATGCCAGCGTAATTTCGCTCGAGTTGGGATATTTCATCTCGGGCGACGAGCGAATATTCGCCCCATCGCTCTGTCTCTGTCGCTCGGACGGCCAGCGATTTTTCTCCCGGGCGAATATACGCTCAATCGCTCGTTTGCATTGACTTCGTATGTAAAGTCGATGCCAGCGAAAAACTTTAATAGGTCGGTGTGAACGCAGCTTAACACCACTAAGATTTGATTCTGTAACGGCCTGGCAAGCTTCCCCCAGAGCGCTGGTAGCAGGGAAGAGGCCCGCGTAGAGATTGACAGGTGTAATTTAAGTTCCTGACAAGGGAAAAGCCTTGTCCTTGGCTAGGTGGCACTTTAGCTGCCCGGGTGTATACCGATGCACTGATCTGCCCGGGTGTATAGACCTTATTCGCTAACCCTGGACGGCACCATATTGTTGACATACCGTCCTGCGCGCACACAGCGCTGCAGCTGACAACTAGTAACAGCCTTATTGTCGTTTCTGTTCCATTACTAATGGTAATGACACCAATAAAAACCCCACAGTTGTTATTTGTATGCTGCCGACGGCAGCCGTTAATGCCTGTAATAAATAAACAAAAGAACGAGGTGAACAGACTTTGCTGTGAGGAGCTGTCAGAAAGTTTCACCTGTCTCTCCTAACTATCCACACACCTCTCCTGTGCTGCTGACGTATCCTCAGTCTCGCTCCCTTCACGTCTGTGGACGGTAGAGATAGAAACAAACCACAGGGACTTTATTGCTGTCATGACTACAGCCGTGTGTAACGCAGGTCACCATCCGAACACAATTGGAACGATACAGGTAACGCTAACGGCGGCTAGCTTCCTATAAACTATGCTCTTACATAGGCTGTCACTTAAAGCGGCTGCGCTATGTCAACAACATGGCGGCAGTGGGCGTGCCCGTACGTGAGTGACGTCAATCGAATAAGGTGTATACCGATGCACTTTAGCTGCCCGGGTGTATACCGATGCACTGTTGATGCCCGGGTGTATACCGATGAACTGATGTTTTTCTTATTTCCTCCGACAGTTTTGGCTACCCAGACCCCACTTACCTGGTGCGAGTGACAGAGGAGCTCCGAGAGAAAGGCATCACGGCGGACTGACGCCGGGCAATTCCCGGGAACTCTTATAGGACTTGTGACCCGTCCTCTTGCAAGGCGGGACACGATTAAGACTCCGGGTTCTGTTCTGAGACGGGCCCGTCCCTAAAAATGACCCGCTGGAGACAAGGCCCCCTGGACACTAGTCATTCCTCTGTTTTGTTCATTTCCCGCGGGAGTTCAGCTTAAACACCAGTGCTTTGTGTCGAAGAAAAAGCCTTTTGAGTGCAGTGCATTCTCCTATAACACAAATCCTCTACCTGTCACTGTTGGCAATAGGACCGATATCTCATGCACTCATTTTAGGAGTATCATGGCGTGATGGAGTTTGAGGTACTTATATATTATTTAGGAAAAATCTAAGTTTGAAATGTAAAAAAAAAAAATTATATTAGTGTTTATTTCTACACTATGCTGGGGATTACTTTATTTGTTATAAGCACACATTCTTGTTTTTAATCTCCCCGGTGACGTTTGTCGAGTCAGTCCTCTAAGTATGATTGTTATTAATTACTGATGGTAAGGATCATATTATTATTATTATTATTATAAGGCAGAATAGCACTGCTGCTTCAATAGAAAGGAATCGTTCTCTGAAGTTATTGTGATCTAAAGCACTTTGGGTAAAGGAGGGGGATTGTCAGTGATGTAGGAGTAATGGGTTTGTGCTCGGGGGGGAAACCCTGGGTTTGTGCAGCCATGAGCTACTTAACAACTTGATGTCAATTACTTGGAGCGCTTCGTCTGCGTTTGATCTTCCTCGTCTCTCCTCACTTCTTATTTAAATAGGAAGAATGTTACTGGATGTCTCATTGTCACACCTTTTATTGTACGTTAAGTCCCCCCCCCCTGAAGTTATTAGCCATTGTTCATTCCCGTTGCTACTTCAAGATGTCTCCCAGGTTTTGAGCCCCATCGCGCCAGTTGTTAGTAAATGTGCTCATCTAATTACCAGATTTATGATGTCAAGCGCAAAAGGGCATATAGACCACTTAAACCAAATGAAAGGCACAACCGCTCTTTAAATATCTATGCCTCTGTCCCTGTCAAAAGTGGGAGACTTGCCTGTTCATGTTTCTCATTGAAAATGAGCTAACTTGCTGTAAATTTGTTTATCTAAAATAGATAATCTAGGATCACAGAGTGAAAACCTAACAAAAGAACGAACACGTGGGAACAATTGTTATTCATTTGATTTTGTGTGGGTGGGGTTCATTTCATTTTTGTTGTGCCTTTCTTATCAATTTTGATAAAAATCAAGCATGTTACTAATGAGTGGTGAGCAGTTCAGGCGGGTTTCGGTGTTATTTGATACTAGGTCAACAGCATTATGTTTGTAGCTACATTATCTGGCTTTTAAGTAAAGAAAATACCACACAGTTCATGAGAATATGTAGGCCTATACTGATGTGTATTTAAAATATAGCTTCTCGTTCATAAACTTTCTTGTAGTCCAAAAGCTTAAAAAAAACACTCAAAACTTATGAAAGCTATATGTGTGTGAATGTGCTTTGCTAATTACAGTAACCTGCTTGACTAGTGGTAAGTCTGTCATTAATTTGATTAGTCAGAGATCCATACATCAAATAACCGTTATTAGTTTGTCATCACCTTTGTATTTTTTGTTAAGGGACCAACTCAAATATTTTTGGGACACAGGATTGTAGTTTACTACTAAAGCTACCGTGCAAAACATTTCTATGCATTGTTACATGAGTGAGCAGGCGCCAGGAGACTGAATAGTTGGAGGGGATTGCACATTGCAAATTGATTGTTAATGGAAAGTTGCAGAGTTTTGCTTTTCTAATTGCGTTGATTCGTACTTTGAGTCTGTTGATATTCAAAATATTGTGCTTTACATTTTAATACTTGAATAAAAAGTTATGTTTCGGTTTGTGTTTTGACATTCAATAGAGGCCCCTAGGGCTGTGGTTTCTGATTATGATCTGATGTATCCCACATTAGTGAGTCTGGTTGTCTACTGCGAAGGCCTGACGCGCCATCTAGTGGACAAAAGTATGAATGAAGAAGAATGCGAGTTAAAGCCTATGTGAAAATATGTAAGCCATACTTCATAAATGTTTACAGTATTTATGCCACCCAATTAATTTAAATACTTTATGTATCAGACACTAACACAACCATTTATGGGCCGGTTGTGTCAGTGTGTCTGCTGCAGCCAGACAGACTCAGCATGACGATTCTCCGCCTCACCTCTTGGGGTGAGTTGGATTTCATCACCTGGCGGGTTATTATGAGACACTGACGTGTGCACGAGTTCTAAAGGTCGTTTCTTTCATTGCGTCGTCCGGAAATCCCTTGAAAGTCGGACGATGCACGCCACGAATCGAGCTCACCCATGATGACTCGGCAGAGTTGACTGGAAACCATGGATCCAGAGCCGAAGATTCGCGACATTTTTATTTTTTTACTCTCAAGAGTTCCAGGAAGTAAGATTCTGGATTAAGCAGCACTGTCGAGTTGCAGCAAAATGGACAGTTTGTGATTTACTTTCAACGTTTTTTTTTTTTTTTTTTAAGAATCAAATTGTACATTATCAGCTTTATTTCAGCATTCAAAAGTAGCGCGAGACCCCTTCCTGGCTGTTCATTGACTCATGAGTCACGCATTTTGGACCTCCGTCCGCTGACGCCACTCTCTCTGGATCCACCTCACTCAGTCAGTGATGATACACGGATGGAATTGCAGCAACTTTTGTCGTCAGTAACACCGGAAAATGGACGCCACCACAACAACAACCATGTGTGATGATCTTACTACCACCACTGATGTGCACAGACCTCTTGGCGGCGCCTCGGATGATATGGATAATAACTGCGCCATATGCTTAGACAGGATCCGAGATAAGAAAACTTTAAAGTGCCAACACTCTTTCTGCGCTGAGTGTATCGACGCGGTGTTCAAGTCGAAGCCCGCCTGTCCGGTCTGCCGCACCTTCCACGGAGTGTACACCGGGACGCAGCCGCAGCAGGGCTCCATGACGGTGACGCGCACCTGGCAGCGCTTACCTGGCTTCGAACACTGCGACACTATCATCATTGAATACCGCTTTCCGGCAGGGATACAAGGGGTGAGAGGGCCGACACTTTTCACTGTGTATCAGCCAGCAGAGATTGAGTGGTGCTATTTATTTACAAGTTTGCTACAACTGCCTGCCAGAGGGCGGCGCTGCAGCTTGTTATTGTTTTTTCTTCTTCTCCTCCAGAGCAAATTATGTATTATTAAAACAGTGGTTGGTTCTTAAACCTTTTTCACGTCAAGGACCCCTTAAACTGACACAAACAAAGACCACTGACCTAATTTGATAATATCTTGTCCCAGGGACCCCCATCTCCCCCATCTAGCTAATAAGAGTTTATATTTTGTGATGACCCTCCCACTCTCCTGGCCTGACCCTGTCTGTCTTGCAGGACCCTGGTGTTGGGGTCGTTAGGCTGATCCGTGTACTCCTTTTAAGACGACCCAAGACCATTGATTATTATTATATATATTTTTTTTTACAGCAACCATTTTGTGTCTAAAAGGCAGGGTAAACACACAGGTGCAACCAACACATTAATGAGGATTTCCAACTTCCAATACATTTAGTGCTCATTAATGTAATGAATACCTGCAAAGCACCCATTTAGGAGAATACGCTTACCTGCAACAAAACCCACCAAACAAGTATTACAGGACTAGCAGGGTGTGTGTGTGTGTGTGTGTGTGTGTGTGTGTGTGTGTGTGTGTGAGAGAGAGAGAGAGAGAGAGAGAGAGAGAGAGCAAATTCCCTTGTGTGAATGAATGATAAACACCACACACCATGTGTTGCTTGTTTATAGGGGGATTATTACAGGGTAGCGATAACCCGGAGCAACTGTTCAAATGTACATTTCTGTTGGATGCACACAAACATCTACATCACATCACACTAGAAATACCAGCATCCTATTTCAAGCATGGAGGCTGAGGTGGTGGCTGGTTGAGAGGAGCTCCAAGGCGCTCTGATGGCAGGTGCTGCCTGGTCTGTGTGTCTGAAAAAGGAAGGAAAGAACTTACAAGTCAAGGGTGTCTTAACTTTGTCCAAATTTAAATCTGTATATCTGGCTCCAAAGTCCTGCTGCTGAAAATGAAATAATGATTGTTATTCTTAGGATAAATGCAATCTTAAGGCCGTCAACATGAATCTGCACACACAGATCTGAGAGAGAGAGAGAGAGATTAAATCAAAAATGTATGCAGCCAAAAATGGCAGGTGGGCTGTCTATAAGCATATAGAGAGCCAAAGTGGAACGTCACTTCCTGCTTCAGCACTGTACCAGAGATTTTCATCCGCCATTTATTTTCCAATAGACATTTCGTAAAAAAAGCTTTACTTGTTCAAACCAAACGGTTCAGATATATTTAGAAACAGGAGAGATCGCATAACATTTCACTCGGACCAAAACGTAAAAGAATTGCGGATTTAAAGAAAATATTTTTTCGATGTAGTTTTTTTAAGTTTGGGACAGAGTGAAATGTTCTATGGTCTCTCCCGATTCTAGATATAGCTGAACCGTTGGGTTTGGCGAAGTAAAACTATTTTTATAAGCATTTTACGAAATGTCTATGGGAAAATAAATGGCGGATGAAAATCTCTGGTACAGTGCTGAAGCAGGAAGTAGGCGGTCACTTTGCATCTCTATAAAGGTACATTTCTCATCTTGTGTTGGTTAGTCTGACTTTCTCTTCGCCCAATATTTTTGGGAATATAATAACGCTCTAAATAACTCTGCTGGCAATGGTGAATGTACAGCATACTCTACCTGGGTGCATTTAGGTTAGTGAAAAGAGACTCACTAGCCTCCAACCTGCTGTATCTCTGACCTTATCCCAGCCAGAGCACCCAAACCCCGGGGTGAGGTATGCCAGCACGGCCCGCACAGCCTTCCTGCCCGCCTGCCAGCAGGGGGAGCTGGTGCTGAGGCTGCTGAGGAAAGCCTTCGACAGGAGACTGACCTTCACCGTGGGCCAATCGGCCACCACGGGCCTCAACAACGCCATCACCTGGAACGACATCCACCACAAGACCAACATGGGAGGAGGCCCACAATAGTACGTACTTTACTCTTACTGTACAGGAATCTGTCTGGGTGTCTTTGCTCGACAGCTGTCTGATCATAGTGAGGCAAAGTGAACGCCTACTTCCTGCTTCAGCACTGTACCAGAGATTTTCATCCGCCATTTATTTTCCCATACATTTCGTAAAATGCGTATAAAAAGTTTTACTGGTTCAAACCAAATGGTACAGATATATTTAGAAACAAGAGAGATCGCATAACATTTCACTGGGACCAAAATGTAAAAGAAATGCGCGTTTAAAGAAAATATTTTTTCGATGTTTTTTTTTAGTTTTTGTCCGAGTTAAATGTTCTATGGTCTCTCCCGATTATAGTGTTAGCTGAACCGTTTGGTTTGACGAAGTACAACTATTTTACAAGCATTTTACGAAATGTCTATGGGAAAATAAATGGCGGATGAAAATCTCTGGTACAGTGCTGAAGCAGGAAGTGACGTTCCACTTTGCCTCTCAGTCATGCTTGTTTTCAGTGAATAGTACTACTAGTAGTCAAGTCAAGTTTATTTGTATAGCACATTTCATACACAGAGGCAATTCAAAGTGCTTCACATAAAATGGATGACAGGAAATAAAAGAATAAAAGAAGCGAATAAAATGGACATTTAAAAGCATCACAATAAAACTTTAAAAAAGAGAGTATAAAAGGGCATTAGGGAACAGTAGGAGTAACTAACAGTAGGAGTAAGTACTTTAAATAACAGAAGGAGAAGAAAATACTTTTTACAGTACTTACAATGGATGACTACTCGGCCTCTATGCGGCCTCGCCCGCAGCCCGGCTGCTGCGTGGCCTCGCCTGCTCTATTGGCATGCGCCGCACTCAATTGCTCAACTTCCCATCATTGATGACATCACTGTCCCTGATGATGTCACAATGCTTATGACATCATCAGTGTCCATGACATCATCAGTGATGTCATAAGATGATTTTTGTCAATAGTGATATCACTGATGACATCACTGCCGATGATGTCGTCATAGACCAGCGCCAGGATCGCTTTGGATAAAAGCTTTGGATAAAAGCGTCAGCCAAATGACGTAATGATGTAAATAGACATTGTGACATCATTCATCAGTGGGACAAATGGAAAATGGAAACAGACAGCAGACAGATATTGCCCACCTGCTCACTTTTATATATAATAATATAATAATATTATATGCATATATATATATATGCTGTCCTGTGAAAACCTATTTTTTCCCTGATTTTCACTTTTTAACTTCTGTTGAAGCATTACATGCTCCTGTATGGTTTGAATAAATTCTATTATCTTTTTAATAAACTGGTTCTTTCTCCTTTACAGTTTTGGGTATCCAGATCCAGAATACTTGTCCAGGGTTCAAGAGGAGCTGCGTCTTAAAGGTGTGACTGAGGATGACTGAGCGCTGCAGCGCTACGTTCAGGAAACCTTCTCGAAATGACTCTGAGTGAAATAGCTTTAATACTTCCTGTATTTGCACTGCAACAAAGTGCCTGATTTCAACATTGCAGTCGTTGCACTCGTGAAGTAGGGATCTTCATCAGTGCACACATTTCAACCCTGTTCAAATCCTGTACATTCCTCAGGCTGATTGTGGTTGCCACGGCAACACGCGTGTTCAGAACGATAAGCCTCGCTTTTAGTTTTGAACATTTAACTGTAACAACTGACAAATAAACTCCATATTCCTCACACTTCCACATTCCTGAACGTAACTGTGACGCAACAACGTAGCTTTGTGTTTCAGACACAAAGAAAATGGAAACTCAAGCCCTTTTGTGCTACTTTACAACGGCGCACGACGTTGGCAGACTACATTTATCTAGTTCAGTTCAATAAGTTTGAGGTCTGCCCACATGTTCATGTCGATGAATGAGGTAGCTAAACGTTGCGTATAAATAATACATGTTCATTGTAAGTTTGCACCTGTAAAACAGGTGTTACAGTTCAAATGGAGTTCAGTGTGTTTTCCAGAGAAAGTGAGTGCACCGTTTTCAATCAACAGCTGTGTTACTAAAATGATGCTGTATGTGTGAAACTTAATAGTTTTTTTTTGTTTTTTTGTTTTTAAATATAAATATATTTAACGTAATAAATTTGAGGTTGTACAAATAACATGTCTACGACAGTTATTGCTTTGTTGTGATATCAGTTGCTCATAATGTGTATCGAAAATGACTGTCAAACAATTAAGAACCCCAGGGCTGCGTTCAGCCCCGACAACATGTGGAAAAACGTTGATTTAAACGGAAATGGCGGTGCATCGAAGACCCTGTTGTGTTATGCAAGTGGTGCACCAAATCTGTTGGAACCCAATGTGGCTTTTTAAATGGTGTGGTGTATATACACATCGCTGCTGATAATAACACCTCTGACATACCCAGAGACAACAACGTACCTCAAAGCCCGTTGAACACCATTTCGTGGAAACATGACGTTCAACACACCCCTGTTTTCAGGAGTGCTCCAAATTCACTAGCCCAGTCATGCATCTGCTAAGCAGCACGACATAACCGAAATGAAAAATGATTTTGACCTCGGTGCTTCCAGTTGACTGTTGAGTCCACTAGAGGGCAGTGCTGTCCTCAGAGAAGCCCATCACTATGCAGCTGTATCATCATCACAAACCCACAGTAGCTCCCAAGCCTAGTCGCCCAAAGTCAGTGAGAGGGCCAGAGCATCTGCTGCCTATATAATGTAGACGATGACTCATGTGTTTCTATGGGGCTCAGGGCAGCTTTCGCTGTGGCAGTTGCAAACATGAACTGTGGTTTTTAGCACAGAAAGAGACAGAGAAAGTGTTCAATTAAAGGTAATTGAAGACATATTTACGGCTTTAAGGCTCTCGTGTCTATACTCGTGTTAAATGTATAACAAGTGTAGCCGTTGTGACTAGCACAGATAAAACTTCAAGTCTTGTAGCCAAAGAAGATGTCAACTAAAAGCAGAGATGCTCACAAGTCATTTTTTTCAAGTCCACGTCAAGTCTCAAGTCTTTGGTCACAAGTCCAAGTCAAGTCTCTTATGGATGAGCATTCTATCATCTGCTGGATGCCATCCGGTCTAACTAAGGAATTCAAAGCATGTACTATATTATCCTCACTCCTTTATTAGCATACAATATCAGCATAGATTAGTTCAGTGGTTCCAAAACGGGGGTCCGGGGACCCCCATGGGTCCGTGGGGACACTCTGGATTAGTTGACATTCGTATTAGTAGACATTTCCTTAATGTTAATCCACCAAAAAAAATTAATAAAAAAATAAAGATTGTTCACAAGTCCCAAACCTCAAGTCCAAGTCAAGTCTCAAGTCACTGTGTGGGTGACCTTAAGTGCGACTCGAGTCCAAGTCCCCATCTCTGCCACCTGTATCCCATCAGATCTCCTCTCAACAAGACAACATATGGTCAGTTTTCACTGTCCGCTGAGTTCACTGACCCCGGCCAGCACCGCCGCCAAGTCACCTTCTAAATATGACCGATATCCAACCGATCTTATCTACCTCTCTCTCTCTCTCTCTCTCTCTCTCTCTCTCTCTCTCTCTCTCTCTCTCTCTCTGTGTGTGTGTTGACAGTATGGAGTTATGGGGTGCAGGGTGATCAAGTGTCTTTGAAGCTTCATCTGGATCCAGGACGAAGAGTGCATATGTGCCAGGCAGAGTGAGAACCTGGCCTCTTTAGTGCGTTGGCGTTCAGGAGCTGGGGGCATTTCTGTGGCCTAGGATCACTGGGCATCTGCTGCTCCCACAGAGCCAGGCAGACCCATCTGGTCCCACCACCACCCCCTCCACCACCACCCCCTTTCTCTCTCCCTCCTTCTCTTCCAGTCCCTCTATTCATTCATCACTCCATCCATCTCTCTATTCTTTTCCAATCTCACCCCCCCCCCATTAATTTATATCCTTCTGTTCGTTTTGTGCTTTTGCTATCAGACAATTCCTTCCCGTTCCGCAGTGTTGTGTAAATGAAAAGAGTTGTGGACCACATACAGCAGGGGTGGGCAACTGGCAGCCCCCGACCACACTCAGTGTGGCCCCTCAGTCAATTTGTATTTTTATGCCTCCGCCGGCGATAGCCAGGCCGGAGGCATTATGGATCCGGGTTGTCCGTCCGTACGTCCGTACGTCCGTCCGTCCGTCCGATGTTTGTTAACGCGATATCTGAGGAACGCCTGGATGGAATTTCATCAAATTTGCCTCAAACATCGACTTACACTCAAGGATGATCTGATTAGATTTTGGTGGTCAAAGGTCAAAGGTCAAGGTCACTGTGACCTCTCGAACGCCATTTTCAAGCTTGTTAACGCGATATCTCAGGAATGCCTTGATGGAATTTAATCAAACTTGTCTCAAACATCGACTTGGACTCAAGGATGAACTGATTAGATTTTGGTGGTCAAAGGTCAAAGGTCAAGGTCACTGTGACCTCTCGAACGCCATTTTCAAGCTTGGTTAACGCGATATCTCAGGAATGCCTTGACGGAATTTAATCAAACTTGTCTCAAACATCGACTTGGACTCAAGGATGAACTGATTACATTTTGGTGGTCAAAGGTCAAAGGTCAAGGTCACTGTGACCTCTCAAACGCCATTTTCCAGCTTGTTAACGCGATATCTCATGAATACCTTGACGGAATTTCATCAAATTTGCCTCAAACATCTACTTAGACTCAAGGATGAACTGATTACATTTTGGTGGTCAAAAGTCAAAGGTCAACGTCACTGTGACCTCTCGAACACCATTTTCAAGCTTGTTAACGTGATATCTCAGGAATGCCTTGACGGAATTTAATCAAACTTGTCTCAAACATCGACTTGGACTCAAGGATGAACTGATTAGATTTTGGTGGTCAAAGGTCAAAGGTCAAGGTCACTGTGACCTCTCGAACGCCATTTTCAAGCTTGTTAACGCGATATCTCAGGAATGCCTTGACGGAATTTAATCAAACTTGTCTCAAACATCGACTTGGACTCAAGGATGAACTGATTACATTTTGGTGGTCAAAGGTCAAGGTCACTGTGACCTCTCAAACGCCATTTTCCAGCTTGTTAACGCGATATCTCATGAATACCTTGACGGAATTTCATCAAATTTGCCTCAAACATCTACTTAGACTCAAGGATGAACTGATTACATTTTGGTGGTCAAAAGTCAAAGGTCAACGTCACTGTGACCTCTCGAACGCCATTTTCAAGCTTGTTAACGTGATATCTCAGGAATGCCTTGACGGAATTTAATCAAACTTGTCTCAAACATCGACTTGGACTCAAGGATGAACTGATTAGATTTTGCTGGTCATAGGTCAAAGGTCATGGTCACTGTGACCTCTCAAACGCCATTTTCCAGCTTGTTAACGCGATATCTCACGAATGCCTTGACGGAATTTCATCAAATTTGCCTCAAACATCGCCTTAGATTCAAGGATGATCTGATTAGATTTTGGTGGTCAAAAGGTCAAAGGTCAAGGTGAGCTCTCGAACACCATTTTCAAGCTTGTTAACGCGATATCTCAGGAATGCCTTGACGGAATTTAATCAAACTTGTCTCAAACACCGACTTGGACTCAAGGATGAACTGATTACATTTTGGTGGTCAAAGTTCAAGGTCACTGTGACCTCTCACACACCCAATTTCCAAGCTCTGTAACGCAACATCACAGGAGCGCCTTGACGGAATCTCTTCCAATTTGCCTCAAATGGCGATTTGGACCCCAGAATGAACTAATGGCGGAGGCATAAGTCCGCGTTGCGGTCGTTCTAGTTTTTTTTTTTTTTTTACAAGGCGGTCGTTTTTGGTTAGGTTAGGTTTGACCACCCAAATCTGTGTTTTTATTTTACTGTACATCCCCAGAACATGGCGCTAATGGCGTTAGCATTGTCCATCCACATACTGTTTAACGTTAGCATTTGAGCTAACGCTATTGTAACAAACTATATCCAGGATGCACATTGCACATGATGCAACATTACTAATCTGATTAATATGACATATTTGGGTGATGTACCCCATCAAATTGCTGTAGCGGGCTGTTTTAAAGCTAGAGCAAAGTGTCTGGTGTCATCTGAATGGAAGAATGGCTAAATTTGAATATGAAAAATATAAATGTTGGTATAATAAACTTGGATTACCAGTCCTTTTCATCAAATTAGTCGCTATAATTGGGAGTGATGGTGTTACAGTAAGCTACTGGTGGAAGTGCACGGTCACAATCTGGCCCTCTGGTAGCGAGGACATTTTTTTGTGGCCCTCTATCATCACAGTTGCCCGTCCCTGACATACAGCATCACTGCTTGCAGTTTCATGAGCATGTTGTATCTACAACAG
>NC_139637.1:1880098-1927598 GCF_964638095.1 Poromitra crassiceps | reverse complement strand
TCTACCTCAGGTGTAGTTGCAGCGTTCAACCCGTTGGCCTCCCCGTGATATATTAGCCTGTCTGCTTGGCTTGCTTCCAGCTTGGAGAGGATCATTTTGAGCGTGAACCTGCAGCAGAAGTAGGCTGTGTGAGCGCTGACCTCAGCAGGTCAACAGCCTCACACTTAGAATGAAGGAAGTTCGCCCCACCCCCATAGTTTGTAGTATCACACTGAACTAGAGCCCGACCGATATATTGGTCCACCGATATTATCGGCCGATAACCGGTATATCGGTATTGGCCGATATGTTGGCCGATATTGCCGATATTTCTTTATTTTGTATTTTTTTAAGTTATAGACAGCATGTTGTGTATATTTGATATTCTTCCTTAACTCAAGTTATATTTTATATTTGTTCTATTTTTTTTTTTTTTGCATTTCTAGTTATTTATAATTATTAAATTCCCAGTTCAGTTTACTGTTTCATTGCATTGATGTCAATTTGGACAATAAAGTTGATTGATAAGCTGTAAAATATCCTGCCTACATTACATATCTCAAGTCATGTCAAGTCATATCTTTGTCAAGTTTTTTTTTTTTAATATAATATGTATTATATAATATAAAAATATTGGCCGATATATCGATTTTTCACTCCTGATTTTAATGGGACTTCAGAAGAAGAAAATAAAAATAAATAAAAAAAGGGCACAGTTTTCACAGATGGCAAAGAGAGAGTGAGCAAATCTGCGCTACACAGCAAACATGGCCACTAACTGATCCAGTCATTTCATAGCCAGATACAAAGGCCCAACTCTAGTCTGCGCTGCTGTGTTAGTTTCATTCAGCTCCTCTCTACCTCGTAGATGTGACTGACTGCCCGCCATCATCGGAGGTTTAATTAACGCTAGTTTGGAGCCTCTGGTACTCTTGTCAGTGGAGGCCATGTGAGGGCACACATAGGCCTGCTGGTGGCTTGGCACCTCTGCTCCAGTCCTCCTAGGCACCGGGCCAGTTTGAGACACATTCCCTCCCTACCAGATGTGTACGTTTGAAGACGGATGACAGCAGCAGCCTTGTGCAACTCAAGAAGGTTTCCAACAGCCAAGGAAGCATGTGGGTCAAGTGCTATCTATCTATCTATCTATCTATCTATCTATCTATCTATCTATCTATCTATCTATCTCTATCTATCTATCTATCTATCTATCTATCTATCTATCTATCTATCTATCTATCTATCTCTATCTATCTATCTCTATCTATCTATCTATCTCTATCTATCTATCTATCTATCTCTATCTATCTATCTATCTATCTATCTATCTATCTATCTATCTATCTCTATCTATCTATCTATCTATCTATCTATCTATCTATCTATCTATCTATCTATCTATCTATCTATCTCTATCTATCTATCTCTATCTATCTATCTATCTCTATCTATCTATCTATCTATCTATCTATCTATCTATCTATCTATCTATCTATCTATCGCACACATGGGCAAAATGCAGCCTCAGGGCCGGACCTGGCCCCTGGACCGTCTCAATCCGGCCCCCAATGTCCTCAAAGGAAAACAAAACAACCCCCAAGAAGTCAATAAAACACAGCATTATGTTAATCAATCTCATCCGCTACAGTCATTTGATTTGTATCATTATGAAATCAGGAGAGTAACAGGAGAAATCAGGAGATTAACAGGAGAAATTACCGTTCACAGCAGGAGAGAGGGTTAAAAATAGAGAGGCCCCACGAAAATCCGGAGTGTTTGGCAGGTATGATGTCCAATGTGTGGCCCTTCGGTTACTTTTTGTCAGTATAGCCCTCTGGATCTATCTATCTATCTATCTATCTATCTATCTATCTAAAAAAGGCACTGCCTAAAGTGTGTTTTGGCAATATCTCCATAAAGGATCAGTTTTCAAAAGTGTTTATAGTATGTTCATCAAATGGTGGATATCACATTTTGGAACAAAATATTAACCATTTATTTGGATGCTGTTAACCCTTTGTGTATCGCACATCTGATGGCGTCTTTTGTCTTTCCTCCTCAGAGCCGTCTGCCGACTCCCCGAGTTTCAGAGACGCTGAGCTTAACTTCAGGGTTGAAGTGAATGGAGAGTGACAGTGATTCCCCCCTACATCCATCGTGATGAAGGAGAATGGTTTGATCCTTAACGGGAGCTGCTGCTCTGCATGCATGCCGTGACATGGGGCTACTCTAAGTAAATAATTAAAGCAGGGGTGTCACACTCATTTTAGTCCACGTGCCACATGCGACCCAATTTGGTGTCAAGTGGGGCCAGACAAAGAAAATCAATAATCAATAATAATAACCTATAAATGACAAAACCTCCACATTTTCCTGTTTTTTTTTAGTGTAAAGAATTATAGGTACATTTAAGAACACGTTCTCACGTAGGATTATCTCAGCTACCATCAAGCACATGATCAAATCTACTGTCTGTAACTGTGCATTACAATCAGGGGTGTAGTGGAGGGTAAACACAGTTTAGCCACCTCTTTGAAATGAAGCAGATAGTTTACTCACCTATTTTCAGATCAACTGTATCAATCAATGAGGGGAAACAAGGTGGGTAAACTACTCAGCTTGGATAGTTTACCCCCCTCTGTATTTATCACTACACCCCTGATTACAATTGATGGCAACTGTGCAATTCTCTATAGTCAAGCAAAGGTAATAAAAATGGCTGAGCATTTAGTGATTAATACAGATAACATGAATAGGCTAATTAATATTGAACTTGCTCCTGAAACCTGGTATCCCTTAGCCTTCACAAGTGCATCACATTGGATTAAAGGACTTCTCAGTGCAATTTTCACACTTTGCAAAGTCATCCTTTGGGCCGGATTGGACCCTTTGTGGGGCCGGATCTGACCCCCGGGCCGCATGTTTGACACCCCTGAACTAAAGGGACTAGGAGAGGCTGTCGAGCTGATCATCACCATGGCAACACGTGACAGTGAGTGAGACACAGCGGGGGGGGGGGGGGGGGGGGGTGTCCAGTAGCAGCCTTCTGTGGCTGTCGATACG
This sequence comes from Poromitra crassiceps, assembly GCF_964638095.1. Lineage (NCBI taxonomy): Eukaryota > Metazoa > Chordata > Actinopteri > Beryciformes > Melamphaidae > Poromitra > Poromitra crassiceps. Next base: position 1,924,556 of record NC_139637.1, on the reverse strand, counting down.
GAGTAGCTGCTCAGACACAGTCACCCCCGTGGCTTTTGATCAGCCGTTTACACCCCAGTGGCAAAGATAAGCACTACAGCAGCTAGAGATGATGCAACTGACACACTACTGGAGACATCAGACGCGCATGTTCACTTTGATCCTAGCTAGCACTTTGATCTTTGACTTCAGAGTGTCTGTTAAGTATGGCTTATCACTTTTATATTTTAAAATTAAATATCACGTTTTTCCAAAACTCATGTAAAGCTTCTTGAGCAAGGCGATGCAGAATGGTCCACAAAAAGACCTAAGGCAAGACAAGGCGAGTATGAATCAATGACGGCACATGAATGATGCTGTGTGCACGAGAAAAACAGACAACTTTTGAAGATTCGAACTGAGACAAGGTTTTGATTGATGAAACATCATATCCATACAAATAGTATATCTATTAATACTTTTTTATATTTATATATAATTGATAGATTTATATCTATTTTGACCTGAAGAATTCCCTACAGGGGGATTCTCTATCCTAGACTGGGCAGATGCCCTCCTCTCTCACCACAAGAAGAGGGTCATCTTACCACGGAGTCATTACGCCAAATACTCTAATTTATGTGCCATCCTTATTATAAAAGGGAGCAGGTGGGCAATGTTTCTCGGTTCTCTCGCCGTTTCAATTTTTGTCCCACTGATGATGTCGTCAGTGATGTCATAAATCACTGATGATGTCATAAGTGATGTCATCGGTGATGTTACTTGAGCAATTTGGGCAACTGATGATGTCATAGGGACATCACTAAAATTAAAGAACGACAAGTCAAGGTTGCAAACAGGGCAAGCTTTATTCAACACAGCAAAAAAGAGGAAGAAGGGGGGGAGGGGGCGGTGGAGAGTCAAATGTCCAAAATATATTTCAAACAAAATGTACATGTCAACCAAAAAAAAAAGAAGAAGCTACCAAATAAATATTCACATCAACAACAACAACATTTCCATGTGACATTCTTAGAGATGTCTTACAAAGATTATAAAACAACTGTACAATCATACAACTTTAATAGGACATGCTTAGGAGTTTGACTGCACCGTTGCACCACACACCGACTACAACACAAATAGTAACTGGCATGTTTCCATGAGCCGCTTCTATCCCATCAGCAAAAGGCTTGAGGCTGGCATGAGCTCCCCAAGCCAAAGAAAAATGATAAGACGTGTCTTCAAGCTTGGCAATAAAGGCATAACTGAAGCTATAAAGGAAGTGGGCGTGTCTGCTTGTGAGCCAACCCTCTCTATAGACCAAATCAGCGGGGATGTTTACATTTACTTCCGGGTACCCCTGAGGTCCACACATTATAATGGCGGTGGACGGCACAAACTGACGTGTTGAAGACAAAAACAGACAAAGAAGACAAAAATGGTTCGTCCGTGTTGTGTTGTTGTTTAATATCATTCATAACAACACTTTCACTAACGTTAGTGGAGACCAGACTAGCTAATTTACCTGTTGGACCAGACTAGAGTAGACTTGAAGCTAAATTAAATTGACGTGGCGTCAGTAGCTCTGTCTGTACCAGGCTCTTTCTCGCCGAGAAGAGCCTGGTGACGCGAGGTTACTCTGTCTGTAACGTAAAAAAACAGCGAGTTTGACAGACAAACAAACGTTATTAGCTAGCTAACACTACATAAAACAAACACAGAAGAAAGGCTAGATACGTCGGACAAGCATGTTTACCAACCGTTTAACCATTTAAATTGAAAGTAGTCGGCCGAAAACAACGAGAGGGTTTGACAGCATTTATTTGACAACACGCACATTTAAACCTGCCGCCTTCCCCAAGTGGTACCCGGAAGTAAATTTGTTTACATGGTGACGTCACGGTGATTTGGTCTATAGAGAGCCAAAGTGGACGTCACTTCCTGCTTTACCATGCGTACCAAGGTTGAAAAACATATATGAATGGTGTGGAACGGCGAGAGACGATACTTTTTTTAAACCGATGAATTGTGCCATGAGGTCCACATGTCAATTTTGTCAATTTAAAATATAACTATGCACGTCATGAAACTGAAACGTAACGTTTAGTTTTGTATGAAACCGCTCAATCGACTACATGTCTCGTGTCGCACAATACACGTCACACCAACAACAACATGGAGAGACGTCACTTACAGTATGCGACTGGTTGTGCGTCGTTCACCACCATTCATAATTGTTTCAGACGCTGGTGCGCATAGGTTCTGACTGGAAGGGGGAGGGACTTTGGATCTCTATGAGAGCCAGTCTCTTTCCTATGCTGAATGGTTGCTAGGCGATGCTGAGGAATTTGGTGTGTGTGACCATGACCTGGAAGCCTTTGTGCAAATCAGCACTTTAACTTGTTCTTGGGACTACCAGGGGCTGGTCCACACAGCTCCACAGAGACACTATACAGCCATCTGAGGGAGCTAACACCGCCAACACCGGGACTCACCGTCAAGCTTTCAAATAGCAGAGAAGAAAAACACAAGTCAACCGAGATAAAGGAGTCATGGAAAAATAGCTTTCTTTGGACAGGGCCAGCCTGTGCATTTTGATTACGTCTTCCACTTAAGTCCTGCGTTATTCCCTTTTTCCACCTTACACTAGCCCTTTTCAGAAGATGATTGTTTGACATTTGGAGGTTAAAAGCATACAGTACACTGCACTGTCAACTCGGTTCAAGCCATTTAGATCAATTCATCTAAGCCTTACTGCCTAAAGAAAAAAAGTTTTTATTTTATTTTTATTTTTTATTTTTTATTATCATTATGTAAAATCGATAACAAAGTCTAGCACAGGGGTTCCCAACCTTTTTCGGCTCATAACCCTATTTTGATATCGCAAAAATCTAGGGACCCACGACATTCATATTCCGGTACACCATCGGTGTCACATAGTATGCTTCTTTTCCCCTGCAGAATTCTGACTTTAGTCTGAGAATTCTGACTTTAATCTCAAAACTCTGACTTTATTCTCAGAATCCTCATTTAAAGTTATAATCCCAAAGATTTTCACCTAAATAAAAAATATATAATTAAGAGTCACTCACAGTGTTGATTGAGGCTATGGTCCATTGATGGAAGCCTTTGCAGTATATAGTGACATTATGTGACATTAGTAATTAGTCACATAATGCAACACCGTTTGGATGTCACCTGCAATTACCATTCATCGCCATAGGTGTCACCCAAGACAGCAAAGCTGAAATCTTAGAGATTATCACTTTAAACTCAGAACTAAAAAAAAAAAAAAAAAAAAATTGCAAGTGACCATAATCATCTTCGGTAGTATTAAATTGGGTCTGATGTAAAAAGAAATACAAATCAAAATAATAATTTCAGGCGACCCTATTTGAGTTCCAGACGACCCCACTTAGGGTCGCGACCCTGAGGTTGGGAACCGCTGGTCTAGCATCTTCAAATGAAATAGCATTGTTCACCCTTATTTATTCACATGTTGTGATCTATTCTATACATTGTCAGTGGTTATTCTACATACCAGTGGCTACTGACAGGGAGGCAAACACAGACTAGCAGCTTCTTTGTACAGCAGAGAGAGATGGTTTCAGTTTGTTTTGCCATAACACGGATGACGTCCACGGCGCGCGCATAGCATAGCATGACGGTCATCACAAAGCTGCTTCGTTATTGCCACACGGGTTACTTTGCAACCACAAAGCACTTAAATCGTTATCGCCTTATGGTTAGAAGCATTAGAGATTAATGTTTTGCACATGCGCATAACCATGAAGCCAAAGATTTAAGCTCAGAAAAAAGGGGGTCAAATAGTTCCTCCATAACGTGTCGGAAACCTAAGTGCTGCTTATTGGAGGCCAAGAGATTCATTAACAAACGTGTACAACACAAAAACGAGTCATCTTGGAAGAGTCTATTAGAGTCAGTGGTGGGGGGAGTGCTACATTGGACTGTTCCAATCCACAGGCATATTTTATAAGAAGAAGAAAGAAAAATCTGAATGAATTGTGCAGGGAAACATGATATGAAAGGCATTTTTGAAAAACTGCATACCATTTGAGCATTGTTGAAAACGTGTCAACAACGCAATGCTACAACTCTTTTCCGAAGAATATTTTAAAAACTTGCACCCATTCCCCCCCCCCCCATTTGTAATCGTCCGGCACTTATAGGCATTATCCTATGCTTACAGGAAACACCCCTCACCAGACTTTGACTGACGCCAATAAGAACCAATAAGAACCAGCCAAAACGTCACACACAGCGCTCAGCATTGAACCGCTTGTGTGTACGTCGCCCCCTGCTGGTCACAAAAAGCATAGAGTCCAGCTAGGACACCGGCTGGCTACACTGGACGCCCCCACTAAACTTCCCTTTATTTTTTTTTGTTATTTTTGTGTGTCCTCATTTTCTTCAGTCGTTTTGTACCTACGGCGCCTCTTAAACCTCCTCCGGTTCCTCCATCATCTCCACTGAGAGCCTGTGGAGGAGCGGCCCTGTCCAGAGCTACACGAACCGCGCATCAACCCATCCATCCAGGTTGACACAGTCTAGACTGGCTGTCTGCACGGCAGCCCACGCTAACCGGTATCCCCGCTCTCATCAGCAGCGAGGACAATGAGTCACGGGGATAGCTCTCTTGTGTAATAGCTCTCACTATGGTTTGTCCCACCACTATACTGCCTGCACACCTCTTCAATGGGGACACCAGCGATATATGCTATTATTTCACACCTCACGGACCTTAATAAGAGGGATGTATAGGGAGTTTTGCTAATGCCTGATACGTTTCTTCATGCTGGATTTTATTTGTGTATTTAGAAAAAAATAGCCGTTGACTTGTTGTGAGAGAGAGCCATTTTTACAATCGCAAAGATTAAAACGTCACACGTTGTTGCACATTTTCCAAATTTGGACAAAATCAACATGTGCCTTAAGAGATAGTAAATAAACGGGACGGATGTAACACCGCTGTCGTTGCATAACTGTTTACAGGTGGTGAAAATAAAAAAGGTGATAGCTTTGATGATCAAACCCTCGATTGAGATCGTTTGGTCAAAAGCAAAAGGGGGAAGACGGTTTGCGTGGGGGGAAAGGATGGATTGTGAGCTGAAAAGTTCAGGAGCAAGTGGACAGCGAGGTGTCCACCTCTTCTGAGGGGCGTTTTGGTTTGGCGGGGGGGTGAGGTGAAGGATTCAGCAGGGGAGCCCTTCTCTGATAAAGCCATCGTAGCCCACCCCCCCTTCCCCGAGACCAAAGAGATCGAGGGGGTCCGGGGTGTCGTCGCGTGTGAGTGACTGGTAACCTCGAGGAGAAAGGTTCCTCCCACTCACATGACCGAGCAGCTCTTGGCCTTCTCCTTCTTGAAGGTGGAGGAGAGCAGGTCCGACTTGCTGGGCAGGTGGAGCAGTCTTTTGGAGAGGCGGCGCGTGGGGCTGGGCTTGGGCAGGGGCTGCAGCTTGTTGACGCAGGCCAGCGCGGCCGTGCGGAACACGCTGTGGATGCTCTTCTCCGAGGTGAACGCAGAGCACTCCAGGTAGGCCTCGGCGCCCAGCTGCTTGGCCATCGCCGCACCCTGGAGGAGGAGGAGGAGGAGGAGGAGGAGGAGGAGGAGGAGGAGGAGGAGGAGGAGGAGGAGGAAGGAGTGACGTGAGCTGCTATTCACTCTGACATCCTTTGTTTGTCATGTCTGACTGATAGTTTCATCATAGAGACACTGCATGTCTCCCCCATCATGGGGGGAAAGCTCTCCATTCACTTCCATACACCAGCATAATTTTCCTTGAATTAAACATAGCTAAAAGCTGTTGTGTGGTGGGCTGCACAGATAACACATGTAGAAAATCGCCAGTTAACGTTTTTTTGTACTGAGCAAAACAAGGAAGCCATTGAGAATTGGCGAGAAGAAAAATGTGCATCTAGCTGTCAAGAAGTAAGTTGTCAAGGAAGTAATTTGGAGTGTTCATCTTCCGTATATATGATCTTTGTGTGCAACACGCGACATAGGAGAACGCCAGGATTGGGGGGGGAGTTTTTGTTTTCCTCTGTTTTGGGCGTGGTTTCTGAATGATGAGGCGCTCCGCAGTGTCTCTATGTGTTAGAATCAGGATCAGAATGTGTCATAATTAAACAAATCTTAGTGTGTTTTTTCTCACTCTCAATATCAATGTTTTATCTCATAGTTCAACCAAAAAGTCAATTTCTTTAATGTTTACTGTAATTGTGCCACGTTTCTTTAACCCAACACGATTGTGTTGACTATATCAATAGAGAACTATTCTCCTTATTCAGAAGAGACCGTCTGGCTTGAGAGACTAACAGGAAGTGTAAATACAATCGGAAGTTCTGACTGTATTTACACTTCCTTTGACTCATAAACCTAGTCTGACTCATAATGTGAGTCAAACTATAGGTTTGACCAGGTGAGTCAGACTAGTTTGAGCAGGTAAAACAGCCGGTGTTTTGAACAGGAAGTCGCAATACAATGGGTCAAGTGGGCGGGGCTGCATAAGGTGAATAGATGTTGCTTTGTCTCACCTGCTCATGGGTGATGGGCGTCTGTTTCTGATTGGACAGCTCCATCAGCGTGCAGACGTCTGTGCGCAGGTCGGTCTTGCAGCCAATCAGCAGGATGCGTGTGCTAGGGCAGAAGTCCAGGATCTCCGCCTTCCACTGCAGACGTAGAAGACGTTTCGACGCATTTATTTCGTTAACATGCTAACTGATTACTGGAAGTTTTTTTTAAGTCTCTAAAATGTAATATCTTACAGAGATATTACTTTCATCAAAACAAATCTGTTGTGTATTTGAAAAAATTTACGTGACTGAATATTATGAGCAGAAATGAGTGGAGAGAGAACAGACTGAAGACTGTACCTTCTTCAGGCCGCTGTCCACAGTGTCCGGGCGGCTGATGTCAAAACACAGCAGAACGGCATCGGAGTCGCTGTAGCACAGAGGCCGCACGTTATCATAGTACGGAGAACCTGGGAGGGGGGGAAATAAACACACTCATTAATGTGGATAAAAGAGAAAACCAACATCTCTGACCCGGTGGAAAAGGTCTGTTAGTTAAGCTAATGAGTTGAGTTCTGTGTTTGTTTTGCCAAACTGCCAGCTGAGACCCACAAGCGCTCACAGACGGATCGCTCGTGTGTTTTGGTGATATTTCGGGCAGAGGTCGTTTCTGTAACTGATGGCTGTGACGACAACACAACACGCGGTGGGTGGGTAGGATGGGCAGAGGGGGGCAGCAGAGAGGCAGAGGGCGGGTCAGGAGGAGACAGCGGTGCGCGCGCGCGGGGGGGGGGGGGATTATGTGCGATAGGCATCACTTCTCATGCTGAGCCTTACTCTGCTGTCCCTGAGACTGCTCCTCCCCCCCCCCCCACCCTCCTTACTCTGCTGTCCCTGAGACTGCTCCTCCCCCCCCCCACCCTCCTTACTCTGCTGTTCCTGAGACTGCTCCTCCCCCCCCCCTCCTCCTATAGCCTCTATCGGCATTTCCGAGGCAGAGGAGATGACAATCGAGCACTAAATCCCTATTGATCTTCTCTAGCTAGTAGATTACGCAAGTGGGGAACAGCGGGGGGCGCCGACGCTCCCACTCATGCTCGGAATCCTTAAGTGAGGCACCCCCCCCCCCCAGCACCCGCCCACCCGCCCCAAAAAAATCCTCCACCCGTTTGCCGTGCAAATACCACCGGTCCCCCTGTTACCACAGCAACAGCCTTGGAATCCACCATCCACATCGTCAAGCATTCCTCCCACCCCTCCATAAAAGGCTCGCCCTAACTGCCAATCAATCATTTTACACCGCAAACTGCCCGCCCACACACACACACACACTGCCGGGGACTGTCCCCTGCTCGCACGCACGCACGCACACACACGCACACACACACACACACACACACACACACACACACACACACACACACACACACACACACACACACACACACACACACACACACACACACACACACACACACAGGAACTGTCTGCTTCTCACACACAGAGTTGGGGACCGTAGATGTCCACCCATCACACACGCACACAGTGGTGCTGGAAGTACTTTTAGGTAGGGGGTGCTGTAAGGAAGGGACTCTCGGTGCTGCCCGCGAGGTGCTGCCCGGCGACGAAAAGTTGACGTTTTTTGGACTTTTAGTTATATTTAGAGGAATATTTAATTTTAAATTAACATTAGGATTATACTGTTGTGATGTCATTATTCAGTGTCTTCTCCTCTTCTCTGCAGCATTACTCAATTTACCCTCAGGAATCAGGGACAGTGATAGCCTACCTGCTATTCCTCCCATATATCCAAGGCCGGATTAATAGTACCATGGATGGGCTATTCATTTTCTAAGATATTCATTTAGCCTTTTAGTCATAAAGATGATATCTTCCAGGCTGAAATGTTATAACAGAAGTGGAGTATTGGCCAGAATTACATGAACATTTGGACACTTATTCAGCGGGTATTTTGCATGTTGCGTTCAGGTGCACTGTCATTTTTTTTTAAATTCCATCTCTTGCCCTTGCCCTTGCACACACACACACACACACACACACACACACACACACACACACACACACACACACACACACACACACACACACACACACACACACACACACACACACACACACACACACAACACACACAACACACACACACCTAACGACACACAACTAAACACTGTTTAAATTTGGCAGCAGCGGCAGCCAGAGGAGAACCCCCAACTCAGATGAGATGAAAGAGAGGAGGCACGGCTCAACGGGATTAACATGTTTACTTAGGTTGCATGGGAATCTCAATAGGGATCCAGTGTTCCCCTCCCAGCTATAAATAACAAAAGCAGACTGTAATCACTCGTTAGATATTACATAACCCCGCCTAATTGATTTACAATGTAGAAAACCACGCGTTAGAAACTAGCGATAGCCACCGCGGCGCCGCGGATAGAGCTAGCGCACCGCACACAACATGGATCTGTGTGCATATAGATCAGCTTCATAAATACTTGATGGTTTTCCACGTTATCAAAGGGCAAAACTGAATTTGCTGCCAGCTGCCGGGAGCCGTGAGTGGAATAATGACAAGCTGCTGCTGAAACTCCTCTAGGGCTCAATGTCCAGGAGAAAGCAAACAGTGCGGTGCAGGGACACGCGTGTTGCATTGCATCACACTGTTTCTGTGTCTTAAATGGAAATGGACAAACAGTCTGGTTAAGGGAAATGATCTACTACTATACGCAAAGAACGGACATCAACAACATTAGAATGCAAATTCAGATTATTGCCTTAGCACCGTTTACACCTTGAACTAGAGGGAGCAGAGGCCTCGCACATCTACAAAACATGGTGTTTGTTGACTGTGAGAATAGAGAGGCAAAGTGGAACGTCACTTCCTGCTTCAGCACTGTACCAGAGATTTTCATCCGCCATTTATTTTCCCATAGACATTTCGTAAAATGCTTATAGAAATATTTTTACTTGTTCAAACCAAACGGTTCAGAGATATATAGAAACAGGAGAGACCACATAACATTTCACTCGACCAAAGCGTTAAAAAAAAGCGGGTTTAAAGACAATATTTTTTCAATGTTGTTTTTTTAAGTTTCGGTCCGAGTGAAATGTTCTATGGTAAATGGCGGATGAAAATCTCTGGTCCATAACAGTGAAGTGACGTTCCACTTTGCCTCTCTATTCATAGTATTCCCATGATGTCACAAGCATTTTCCTACCAATATGGCACTACAAATACCCACAGCTCATTGGCTGGTTTTGTGTCACTTGATTGCAATCACCTGTTAATTGATTACAATCAAATGTTATTTTCCTACCAAGATGGCCGTGTGGTGATGTAACGGAATACTATCAATAGGCACCCGTTAATATCAGAGTAATTAGCACAACTGGGATGATCTGCAGAGAGTGTGTGTGTGGTGTGTGTGTGGTGTGGCGTGTGCGTGTGTGTGTGTGTGTGTGTGTGTGTGCGCGCGTGCGTGTGCTTGTGCGTTCGACTCTGAGCTGAGGTATCAGGCTGGATTTCAGTGAAGATGGAGAGTCTCTCCCACGCGAGGTTCTCACCCAGCCAGAGGCCCGGGTGTGATTCTGCATTAAATGACCACTGATCTAAATGCAGCAAATCAATGGAAAGGTGCACCAGGGGTCCCAAGAGCCATTTCAATTAAAACAGACAAATTAGTCACCCTGCCAGGAAGCGAGGGAGGGAGGGAGGGAGGGAGGGAGGACATTGTCTAGGACATTTTTGTTAATACCGTATATTTACTGAACCATCCTGAGAAACCTCTTTGATCTTTCATTCTGGACAATGGCCGTACGATTCATGTGTTTGTAGCGTGTCTCCATCTTGAAAGAAAATCAATAAATTCCATAGCGACGAGATGATATACTTGCAGTTCGAGACGCAACGTGGGGTTCACAATTCACTACAGCCACAATACGATGTAATAGCTAAATAAAAGTAAGAATATTAAAGTCTGACTGCGCAGAATTATGTTCTTTCTAGATCTGGCATTGTCTTGTTAGAATGTCAACAACAATATCAAAATGTCATTACAACGTGTAGATAATATAGACAGGGATTTGTGTTTTCCATAACAAGGAGGCCAAGGTCATATTTTTTTTTTTTTTTTTTTACAGATTATGAAAGTGCAGATTGTAAGCTTTCAAATAATGTACATTGAAACCTGAAAAGTTGAAGCAGATATTTTTATTTGAATGTTTGTAGTCCTAAAAGCAAGCAACATTCAGAGAAAATTGGTTGAAGCTTGCAAGCTCAGTTTGCCAACAAATTATACGTATATAGTGATCCTAAAACGGTTGTTTGGTATATTGAGTGCGTTCTTCAACTTCCAACCTTTCCGAAAACAACCTTTTAACTTGATTTGTGCAATTTCACGGTCGCCTATTGTTAGCCCTTTCTCCAGACTGTGTCGCACATTGTCCCGTCCGGCGCGTGGCGGTGTGCTATTTGGGTCTATAGCTAGCAGCTCAGGTGCGTTGGCAGCACTCACCCCTCACTCCAGGACCCAGTTTCTAATCCTGGAGGAAATAGCTGCTTCTATTGTGGAAGGAGACAGAGAGGAGAGAAACCACGCGTGTGTACCGAGAGAGGAGAGAAACCACGCGTGTGTACAGAGAGGAGAGAAACCACGCGTGTGTACAGAAAGGAGAAAACCACGCGTGTGGTGTGTGCACCCTACTGAGGCAGATCACTAAGAGCCCTCCTCTGCCATTAATCCTTCACCCCCTGCAGTCGAATATCATAGAGGACCAGTCTCTGTCTATGTCGCTCTCCCTCACTTTCTCTCTCTCTCTCCCTCTCTCCCTCTGAGCTGCAAGTACTGCAACGACCCGGAGAGTGGATGGGCGCGTGGAGATAGTAGGCTCCTGCGTAGCTCCTCACCATGGCCCAAATGGTTCCTTTCTTCCTCTCTCTCTCTCTCTCTGAACACCAGATGGAGAGTTTGTGAGGCGACAAACGTGGACAGCGAGGCTGACTGAGTAAACTGGGAAATGAAAGAGGGAGGGGGGAAGTGTAGAACCAAATTCCCGTGGTTGAGAGCTCCACTCCATCCGTCTCGATGATGCGACGCCCAGAGCAAAGTGTCAGGCTGGAAACTGGGCGATGATGAGACGTCCAGAGCAAAGTGTCAGGCTGGAAACTGGGCGATGATGAGACGTCCAGAGCAAAGTGTCGGGGTGGAAACTGGGTGATGATGAGACGTCCAGAGCAAAGTGTCAGGCTGGAAACTGGGCGATGATGAGACGTCCAGAGCAAAGTGTCGGGGTGGAAACTGGGCGATGATGACACGTCCAGAGCAAAGTGTCGGGGTGGAAACTGGGCGATGATGCGGCGGCCAGAGCAAAGTGTCGGGGTGGAAACTGGGCCAGTGTAGAAGCAGGCCTTGTGGTGGAGCATACAGGTGGGGGAGGGGGAGGGGGGATCTGCTTTTGGGTGCGTATGCGTGTGCATGAGTGAGCGCGTGTATATTTGTGTGTATGCATGCGCTATTTTTAGATTGAACAGCGATAACACAATATATATATCTCTGTATTTTCTATGAAGTGGGCTAAATGTTCAGTTGTAAGACAAAGCCACACGTCAGATATGGGCAATATGGACACAATCAAATATCACAATAGCTTGATATCGATATTGCGACAATATTGTAGAGACGACCATTGATGCTTTCACCAAATATTTACACAGTGAGATTTTTTGATAACTAATAATCAGTAATGTGGATTTAATGATTAAGTGGGCAAAGTCAAATAATAGAAAGAACAGTCTGGTAAGTTTAAAAAAATGACATCACTTTACTCTAGTGCAAAGCCTAGCCTACAGGCCAGGAAAAGACAACACAATATGTCATATCACAATATTACAATATCCAAAATCTAAGATGATATCTAGTCTCATCACGATATCGATATCCTGCCCAGCTCGACAGTATGCAATGTAAATCAACATCATTAGCCCACTCTTCTCCAACAGTGAGAAGGCAGGGGTCAGGGGTCAGGGCTCAGACACATTCATGATCTAGTGAACGGGACGACTCAGATTTGGGGTTGAGAGCAAACCTGGCCCCTCCGCCCCCTCCAGGGGGCGCGAGGAGCTGTGATGTTGCTGCAGTTGCTAGCTATGGAGCCTGGTAAACCATCCCATCACGTCAACTCTCATGCTGTCTCGTTCTGAAGCGTAGAGCGAAGTATAATCTGAGATCACGTTCAGGAGGGTTTTAACCATGGCTATATAGAGGTCACATGATCTACAGGTCACATGACCCTGCCAGAAACACAGCATGTTGCATCCACTTAACCCCGTGTCTGACACGCCCCGGCCAGTCTGAAGCCCCCTGTGGGGAAATGGAGGAAGTCTCTTTGTTCCTGATCATCGGCAAGTCTGAACCGTTAACGAGCTTTACTCTGTAACTGTGAAGGCAAACAAGGTGATCAGATTAGGAATTCTACTCTAAACACAGATTTACTTATTTTTTTAATTAATTTAGAACAATGACTTATTTGAGCATTACATTAGCACAATATCACTACTATGTTAGTAATCCTCTAAATCCATCACAACTAGGTCATGGTCAGAGGCGGAAAAGGGGGACAGACAGGAATAAAATGGAGAATGCTAACGCTAACCCTCATCAACGTGGACCAACCAAAACTCGGTCAGTTTCAGTTCAATACAGCAATATTTTTCTTCAAAGCAAAATACTTTTTGTTTGTTTGTTGTTTTTCCGATGGGGCATAGTGTGAGATTTTGTTTTATCCCTTCTCTTGACCTGAGACAATATCTAGATTACGCTGTTTCTACTTTCAAATAACAATACATCCTTTATTCTTCTAACCCAAAATAAACTGAACCTTAAAAAAAGCAACTTTATAATACTAACACTAACCTGAGTAATGAAACTGCTATATCCAATCATCCCTGAGTGGCAATTCGAAATATCTGATAAATGGCTATTAACACGGTCATCGTCTTTTAACAACGCCTCCGTTTTACAACCAAACAGATAGTTTCATTGTGCTAAATTGGATATTGGCTTCTCATTCCAAATCAATCCAATTTATATATCATACAAGTAATCATTATATACTCTGCAACACAAAAAGGCGTGTATCAGCAAGAGTGGAATAAATTATCCCCTAACAATATAACAAGATTCATTATTCACTATTGATGAGTTATGGCGACTGGGTGGCGTTCGCTCTCCCCCTCTCTTTGCCTGCACGTCCGATTGAGGCGGCGCTGATTAGAACCAGCGCATTGATTTTGGTGTGTAAATCCACACGGCGCCAGGCCGGGAGAAGCTGCTGCCTGGTGATGAGGTCAGTCCAATCAATGAGGGGGTTGCCGGGATAACGAGGAGACCCACTCAGCATGGGGGGATAATGAGGAGACCCACTCAGCATGGGGGGATAACGAGGAGACCCACTCAGCGTGGGGGGGTAACGAGGAGACCCACTCAGCGTGGGGGGGTAACGAGGAGACCCACTCAGCGTGGGGGGGTAACGAGGAGACCCACTCAGCGTGGGGGGGTAACGAAGAGATCCACTCAGCGTGGGGGGATAACGAGGAGACCCACTCAGTGTGGGCGGGGCCTCCGCTGCACAACTCCATGCAATTAGAGTACTGATTACAGTACAGAGGAGGAAGACACTGTGTGGTGCGACCGTCAGTTAGCAACCGCTGGCTGTCATCCATCACCGGGGACACTGACATGAGATATGCTAGTGATCTCTACAAACAGAGGAGGTGGTGGGTGGGCGGGGGGGTTCTCCACTCTCGGGGGGGGAGGGTTCTCCGCTGTCAGTCGAACAAGAGAGGAGGTGACAAAGTGGGGAGGCAATGTGGAAAACAGGGAGAGAGACCATAATAATGACAGAGGGAGAGAGAGAGAGTGTAAAAGGGAAAGGACTGGAGGCTGAGCAGCAAAGCCGCTTGTTGTACAGATCGATGGATACCGAAAGGAAGAGAAGAAAGAAACGGAGGAAGCGTTTCAAAGTCGTTAGGGCCAATCAGAAGGGATGGCCCAGTCGACTCATAATAAGAATCTTAATCCCCCGGCCGCATCACGCAGTATGAGTGGGCAGCATATGGAGGGGAATGCAGGTCAGCGCACCACTTCTGAGCTGCTGTCTGTCTGTCTGCCTCCAGACACACTGGGTGCCTCTCTATGGCTGTTTGAACATTTCATAGCTGGACTGGATATGTATAGAGAAGCAAAATGAACGTCACTTCCTGCTTCAACACTGTACCAGAGATTTTCTTCTGCCATTTATTTTCCCATACACATTTCGTAAAATACTTATAAAAATGGTTTTACTTGGTCAAACCAAATGGTTCAGATATATTTCGAATTGGGAGACGAGAGACCATAGAACATTTCACTCGGACCAAAACTAAAAAAAACAACATTGAAAAAATATGTTCTTTAAACCCGCATTTTTTTACGTTTTGGTCCGAGTTAAATGTTATGCGATCTCTCCTGTTTCTAAATATATGCTAGTGCTGAAGCAGGAAGTGACGTTCCACATATCAGTAATTCAATTCTGTCCAGTCAAAAAGAAACATTTCAGATATCAACAAATGTCATTCTTCCTATAGGGCATCGGCACTTTTGCCATTCATGTGTATGGGGTTCCTCATGACAGATATCAATTCAGTTGAAGATATCTCCAATGTGAACTGTGGATAATTTGAAACTGAATTATGAGTTGTAATTCCTGTTTCAGATACAGTTTAATTCTGACTATATCATTCCAGATGAAGATATCTTTAGCCCCTCCCCCCTTATTGAAAATATCTTAAATTAAGTTTGAACTGGTCAGAATGAGTTGGAATTTCATATATCTGCAACTGAATTGTAGATATTTTGAGAGACATAATAAAGCAACGTGATTTGTCCTGCGAAGAATGTCGCGGTGGATATCTGAGATGTTCTTTTTGACTAGGAAGAATGACGTTATACTGTAAGATATCTTGAATGAAAATTCAGACTAGTCACAATGTAGGGCTAGTAGTGGGTTAGGACAAAATGTCAAACTGACGTTGATATCTGTAATGTTAAATCTGGATAGTCAAACCTAGCTGTTAAATGTGGAGAAAACGGCTTGCCATAGTCCCTTCTGTGCCCATCATCCACCGAGCAGCACCAAGCCCACTCACACTGGGCACAGTCCGGGATTATAAAAAAGCAGCATTTGGTCTGGTGAGGGAATTACACTCGTGACTTTCCTATTGCATTTTCAGATCATAGAGGGAAAAAAAGAAAACGCAGTAAACACCACCGCACGCACCACCTCGCACAAGTAGGTCTGTTACATAAAAGATTTGTTAATAGCAGCAGCCACACACCCACACACATTATGCACAAATAAACACACTCACGCGCTAACGCACGCACGCGCTAACGCACACACGCGCTAACTTGCTCAGCCATGGTGACCTACTGAGGCTGCTGACACATCTCAGCGAGGCAAACACGTATGGACAGAGTGGGATGTGAACGCGTCGCACGCTGTGACGCTGTGCATCCAACAGGTGCTGCTGCAGACCAGGTTCACGTTATCCAGGTCAACACGCTGAACGGCAACCCCGGGGAGATCCGCCATGACACATTAACCCTCTTTTTCACGCTAATGTAGGCTACATCATGAGCATATATATAGCGCGCGCGCGGACTAAGCAAGGATAAGCACTGAAGCAGGGGGAAATCGCTGGCTGTCTGCCTATATAGTTTCCGGCTAAACATATTAGGCACAAGAACGATGCGTGGACGTGCTTTTAGCTCTGGCAAATCCATTATCCTGGCTGCCATACGGGGGAGAAAGCACGCGCAGCTTTCATGTCCCACAATCTAAAGTGATATGAAATCTGGTGATTAGAGAGAATGATTAGCAAATGCAACCAACTGCAATTTGAAAAAGTATATACCGGTAGGCTGTGATATATGGAAACCCTGCAATTCAAGAAGTGTGCATTTTGTGCACCAACGAGGAAACAATCAGAGTTCTGGAATTGAATAGGCTGACATGCAAATATGGTGAAAAGCACTAGTGGGCCTTCTGCTGATCAGGCCATGTGTGGTTGAACACATCTGAAAACATGCAGGCTACATGCTCATTGCTAACTGATTCAGATGGACACGATCAGACGACGACGAGATGATCGAGAAACCAAAATCCAGGAAGAACTTCAAACAAACAGGACATCTCAGCTGAGATGGAGGCTGATCCCTTCCCATCCTGTTCAGTGCAGAGCCTGGTCTTCCAGGCTCCTGTAGGTATAGCCTGGCAGGCCCTGAGAGAGAGGTGATCAGTTACCTGAGGTGTCCCACAGACTGAGCTCCACACGCTGCTCCTCCAGCTCCAGACAGGCGGTGTAGTTTTCAAACACCGTGGGCACGTAGGTCTGCATGGGGGGAGCAATTAGCAACACGGTGTCATTAGCGCTAAGGTGTCAGTCAGTAAAGCTACAGGTAATGCTGCAATGGCTCTGGCTAATTACAGCAACATGAAAATGTGGCATCCCCTCCCCAAAGGATTCGATAAGGCAAGCAAAGGGTAAACCAAATTATGTGACTTAATTAGGATAGTATGGGCTAATTGGATTTCTGTTCAACCATCAATCACTTGAAGCACTCAGTCAGTTATACATATTAGGCTTAGATTGAGATTTAATTGAGCGTTTTCTTCATAGATGCATCGGGGATATAGCATACCCTATAGCATTACACATGCCATGAAATGTACATAAAATGAACGTAGTAGGCTATAGGATAAACCAATGGGACATAATCTTAGCAAATGCGCATGAAAAATGCCAGTCTGCAACAGACCCTCTCTGATTTCTCTCTCTCACTCACGCTATACGATAATCGACATTTAATTTAGAATAAAAGGTAGAAAATAAAATACGATTTAGGGTATTTTCCACACACAAAATAGGAGACATGATATTCGCATACCTCTGGATAGCAGTCCTTGGCCAGGACTTGCAACATCGCCGTTTTTCCGCATTGAACATCTCCGACAAGAACCAGTTTACATCTGACCACCAGCGGCTGCGTGCTTCTCCGTTCCTTCATGGTGTTATAACGACGGCCCGATGCTTTTACAGAGAAGGTGGGGAAAAAACACACAGAGCAGCTGCAGCAGAACAGCCGAAATAAACGTCCCAGTATGCCCACTCGTCCCAGTAGTATGAGCACTCGTCCCAGGCTAGCAGCGTCACAGTGTCTCGGAGGATGCCCGCAGTTGATCTGATTGGATTTGCCACTGCGGCTCTTTATACAGGCCGCCAGCAGCCAATCAGCGCGCTCCATTCCACAGGCTCTCTCCCTCGCATCACTTTACTGCACACAGTGTGATGTTCCCAGACAGCAAAACGACCCGTTTTTATTTTGCCCGAGATCATAGAATACTTTTATTGCCTTATAAACAGGGGGCTTTTTTAACTGGCTGTTTTGTTGGGAGAATATTGCATGAGCCTACTAAAATATAGGCTACATAAAATGTGCTGCACACTATTTATTAGCAAACTACAGCAAGTCAACAAATCACACCATCCCCTATATTCTAATCAACAATGTAGACCACCTTAAGTCTCTACGCCTTAAGTTAAGATTTCCCTTAGAGTCCGAGTTAAGGTGTCCATAAAGTACTAGCGGCTGCACAAAACACCCTTAAATCTTGTGCTTACGTTTTCCTTAAAATATTTGACCATAAGGAGAAGATTTAAGGGTGTTTTGTGCAACTGATTCTATTTTATGGACACCTTAACTCTGACTCTAAGGGAAATATTTTGTGTCTTCTAATCTAAGGTGCTTTGTCGTGCAACTGGGCCCAGCACCGTAGGCCCTATGAAGTAGGCTACTATAAAAAGCTATTAGTCTCAGCCTATTCAGTCAAATGAAGTGTTTTGTCACCTGTAGCAGGCTCCCCTTTCAATTGTTGCCTGACCTGCTGCAAATTAATTGATTAGATTGACTTGGCTCCCAAGATCAATAGCATACCAGGGCTGAGGACAATGGGACTGATTAGGACCACTCCACCACTGTGGTCCAGCTAGTTTGCTTTCATCTGCACTACAGAGGGTCAAGTCCATATCATCCAAACAACTCCGCTCTTAGAAAATCATCCCAATATCTTTCTGGGTCGAAATTGATTCCGATGGTTAAAACACAGCCGATCATGTCAAGCTGAAAAAGATAACGTTTTGTAAGGCCACATCTTGTGATCTGTTTATTTGCCAGTGGCTCTGAAAAGAGACACATTAGCATTGAAGCGTGTGTTGTCTGTGGTTGTGTATCGACCAATCATGTGTGAGTTCACACAGGGGGTCTATTTGCCCTGAAAACCCACAACCTAGCTCAGTGTTTGATATAGTTAGCCTACATTAGGCTATCACACATCACACATCACCCTAACCCTCCGCCTTGCATTCCCACTATATAAAAGACATGGACCATACGCCAACCATGCTGATCAAAGAGGATTTGACCTGTGTCAGTACTGCCTTGCTCTCTCAGTGGGTTGTCGGTGTGACGCCGCAGGCATCAGGCCTCCTGATAGGTGACCAGCAGCTAGCGGACGGACGCCCACGGGGTCAAGTCAGAGGTCCTGCCTCTCATTAGGTACAGGCCAAACCCCTGGACGCCTTCACACCCTGGAGGTTCTTATATACTGTATGGAAAGAGCATCTCAGTGAAGATGAAAGAGAATTAGAAGACAAAAGTCAATTCACCGGCCTTCCCGGGGTCGGCCGCCTATAGCAGCTTACTGGCTAATTGACTTACCCTCTGCCAATCAGTGACCTTGAAGATTCTTTTTTTTTTTTTTTTTTTTTATACTCCAGTGGGTCAAAGCAATTTGCCTTTGAAGGCAAACAGCCCGTATCATTCACCCCCCATGCTGAGATCTGTCTATGTTTTACAGCCCCAATATGTCTTGCTGGTGATCCACTGCTCTCATTGTGGGGGTTATTTCTGCTTGCTGAGAGAAAGAGAGAGAGAGAGAAACATGGACAAAAAAGATGGGGGGGGGGAGGTTTTTCTTTATGTGGTAAATATGTGCTGGTATAGATTTCGCTTCCATCAACCACAATATTTCAACGGCAGCACAGAATACTTTTCAGTGGCTGAACAAGAGGGTGGATCCTCCGGGTACACGTTGTACTTGAACCTGGCAGAGGACAATGATACTGCCATGGTGCCCAGAGAGAGGAACACAGACAGAGTAGAGCTCAAGTTGAACCATTATATAGGTGTCTCTATCTGAACTCTCGAACCCTTC
The DNA here is from genome assembly GCF_964638095.1 of Poromitra crassiceps. NCBI lineage: Eukaryota > Metazoa > Chordata > Actinopteri > Beryciformes > Melamphaidae > Poromitra > Poromitra crassiceps. The sequence continues at coordinate 1,904,732 of NC_139637.1, read as the reverse complement.
ACAGCAAACCGTGGTGCATCATCGACGCCTGGTCGGACGCCTGGTCGGAACCCGCCACCGTGCTCCTCTCATGGGACAGAGAGGCACAGCACAGGTGGTGATGAATAATCAGCATGGCATAAAGTGACACCTTCCAATATGGCTGATACCAGAGGAGGAGGAGGAGGAGGAGGGGGGGGGGGGGTGCTGGGATGGGATGGGGAGCGAGCGGGCGGGGGTGCGGGGGTGCCTGCTGGCAGGACAGAGCAATGACACCTTAACCCTTCACACCCTTGCATATTTGGTTACAATGTTGCTAATTAACATCAACAGAGCGAGAGACTGACACAAAGATAAAAGCCGAGTCACGACTAGTTTCCACAGCAGATTCTCAGGTGTTTTAAGTGGGCCGATTTGGGAAACCTCTATTTTTTGACGTCGCAAATTCATCAGCAAATGGTGTTGTAAGTTAGCCAACTTGGTTATTTATTTATGGTATAGCTGGTCTTTTATTTTATTGATTGATATGTTTAGTTCTAGTTTTTATTTTTTTATTTTGGTAAATTATAAACTGAGTTAGTAATTTATCTTTTAATGGAGTTGTATTAGTTTTAAATTATGCTCCCACTTGCACTTCTTTGTTACACGTATTTACGTTGTCTGTCTTGTCTCCATGGGGACCACAATGGAAATAAGCCTTTGGGCTTTATTGTGTTTTTATCCTCGGTGATATGTTGTCTTATGTCCTGTTTTTATCACCAAATAAAATCAATCAATCAATCAATCAATCAACTATATTTCACACAAAGTCAAGCAAACAATTTAGGACAGTGGTTCTCAAATGGGGGTCTGGGGACCCCCAGGGGTCCGGGGACCCCCAGGGGTCCGTGGCACTTTGCAAGGGGGTCCGCAAAAGGTTTTCAGGAAAATAAAAATAAAAACTTTTTTGTGTGTGTGCAAAAGCTTCATAGTTCAACGAAAATATGTTATGCTTTAAATCGAAAATGGTTCATGGATTACATTCCTAATCTAACAAACCTATCAATTTAAAAGTCAAGCGCGTTACCGTGGAAACAATTAAGGATAGCCCAAAATCACAAATCAGAATGAAGGGGTCCCTGGTATATTTTCTATCTTGTAAGGGCTCCTTGGCTGAAAAACATTTGAGAACCTCTGATTTAGGCTGTATATGAAGAAGTGGGTTATTATGAGCTTATTTGGGAAGACAGGTCAGATCTAGTGAGATCTTGCCTAACGATGAGAGATGGTAGCACATAATTCAACTCCAGTCAGGACAGATGGTGCCATATATAGCCTGGTAGAGGTGGTCGACAGCAGTCTTTGATAGCAAATAGAGCAGAAGATGAATCTGAATGAGTGGCATATGGGTGCAGCTACGTGCTTGGAGGAGCAGCGTGTGGTGTAGCTGCACCAACTAGACTGATGATGGAGGTCTCGACTAGTCCCTCCAATCACTCCCCCTTGTTTGGGTGTGACAGCATCCTTTACTGTCCAAAGCCTGGGTGAAGGAATGTCTGCCGTCCAGATGTCTGAGAGGATCATCAGGGACGAAAATGACCGTTGATGCCAGAACCTGGGTTGGGTCCATGAATGAAGTGAAATGAGAACGCATGGTGTGTTCCAATTCACTCCTACTGGAGTTGGAATTGGAATGTCACTCTGCTATTAAGGAAATCAACTTGGAATTAATTGGAATGATACTAAAACCCATTAAATTCCACTTCGAAGAGAGTTTTTTTTTGACTTGCTAAACATTATAAACCAATTGTGAATCAAATAAAAAAATAGTTCAACAAACCAAATACATTCAATCGTGTATGTATCATGTATCAAATTCCACCTGAAACGTACTTAAATTAAGCTTCCTGAAATTATGTTTTTATTTATTTTTCAAAATTCCAATTTCCAATATTCCTCAGCTGACAAGCTCATTCACGGCTGGACCCAAACCCCGCCCCAAACGAACAATGGCCTCCCAGTATGCCTTTGCAGTGAGTGGACTATAGGGAATTATTAACGCACTTACATTAGGAGAGACTGAATTTCTGAATCTGAGTTTTACCCTGGAATGATTATTCTGGAGCAGCATTACGAATAATGATGATCTATACAGAATTATTGCTGTTGCAAAGCCATGTACACTTCTGCCCTCTGCTGGCGAATTTGTTTTAATTGCGTTTCAAATCAGTTTGAGGGAATGGTGTGCTTGATTGACCAACTGAAGGGAAATAAGTCTCAGAAGCATTACTAAAATGTTTAGTTTATTTTTTTTCCCACACCCTTTTTTCCAGATGTGCTATTGACAACAGACACACCCTGTACACATCATCGTCATCAGATACTGTTGGGCATTGTTGAACTCGTTGACTTATCTGAAACCATGGGGAATGTTGACATCATTTTGACCAGACATCATATTCAGTATTGGAGGTGGGTACAGCATAACATTTAGTGCATTTATTGCATTATAAAGCAGACATATATAAATGATAGTAGTGCAATTGTACCCCATCATAACTGAGGAGATATCTTGATAGTCTCAGCAAGTGTCTGTCAATGCTAGACTTTGTATTGCATACAGAATTTAGGCATGTGAAACACAACTCCATGGGGAAAAAATGATAATTGTAAAAAATTGTGCTTTGGATGTCCAAAGAGTTTTTTTGGTAGAAATTTCCTGCAAGAACAATTTAATCTGCCCGATAGGAGGAGCTGATTTTTGTACCGTTGGAGGTACATGGGCTCTCGGTGTTTCATCAATTATAAGCTATATATTAATATATATATTAAATATATAATATATATATTAAACCATGGTCCTTCAGAACTGAATGTGGTTGTCAGTGGAAGCAATCTTTATGGTGGTCCTAAATCATTACAGTGCCTCTTTCTAAAAAGAGAGAAAAAAGACATAGAAACACATGCTTTCTGAGGCTTTGAAGATACATGTACTGTGACTAAAACCCTTTCACTACTTTATGTCAGTGGTTGATTTTGTGCAATTTGATATTAATTAATATATTAATTAATATTAATAACTGAGCATTGAATATACAATATGTACAAATAAGCCTTGGGAATGCATACATCTGACTGGTTATGCAAGTGAACAGCTTGTGTGAGGATGGTTCTAAAAAGCCCTTCTGATGAAAGAATACAATATGTCATGCACATATATTAGATTATTTACATGTGTGGTATACTGTATTAACTGAATTCATGTAGCCTACACTGTTAATGTATATGATAATAGCGGCGGCTATATTTAGTGCGTGACTTTCTGTGCTGATCAGAAATTTATTCATTTTTGTGCTTGCGGAGACTGTAAGACACGACACGATGGGTCAAAAGATGATTAAATTAACATAAATTAAATCAGTCAAATTTATGCAAAGTGTGGATAAAGCTTTTGGGATTTTGTCCCCCCGGTCACGACATTCTAGCTATTCATGTGATGTGGAATATTTTCAAACATCTGTATTCCACCTCATTGATGTTGACACTTTCATATCCTGCACTGTTTGTTTACCACCAGAGGTCGCCCTCCACACACTAATAAGCCTGCACAGTGCACATGGCTGTCCCTCAGTCCAGCTCTGACTTGTTAGTGTAGCTCACTGAGATATTACGATTATATATATATATATATATATATATATATATATATATATATATATATATATATATATGATATTCATAACATCTATATTCGTAACATGAGAACCAGCGAGATGTGTGATTCACTTGTGCATTATATGCTCTTTGGAAATCTTGTAGGAGCTCTACTTTAAAGATGTTTGTTGTTTTTAAATCCCACCAGAAAAACCGAAGGGGTCATGTTTTGCTCAATTTAAAATCAATTGATCGTTTTGTTCTCTTCTCTTTTTAAGAGAATAACTAAAAACATCCAATATCAAATCATTGTTTTGACAAATCAATATTTCAGTTCTGGTTGTAGGCTACAACTTATATTACTGGATAGATCATATTCAAAGAGGAATGTTTTTTAAACTAATTTCTTTGAGGGGGGGGGGGGAGCCCATACTGCAGTACTACAACTAATTTCATTATTATATTTGATGCGAAATGTGACGTGATGATTTGTATTGCTTTTAACGTGCCATTTTGTTGAAAGAGCTCTTTTGACTCAGGGAATGCAAAAATATCTCGCCTATTTCTAGAAATACATTTAGGTTAATATTGAATTGCATCTTTGATTATAGTTATTAGGTTATAGGATTCACCGCCAAACCATCTGAGAACAAGCCACACATTAGACCCGTGGATTTGTGCCCAAATCAACACACCATCCTTCTTCATGGCTCTAAGCCGGTGGACCAGCGTCGATACATTCACACAGCTATGATAATGGAGACCGTCACCGTTGGTGTGCAAGTCTGTGCTCGTCATGCATGAGTTTTGCATCACTGTGTGTCGCCTATGAATATGTGATCGGCAATACTGACAGCGAGAGATATATATAAATTCAGTCGAGACAGTAACAGTAGAAAAAGTAAATAGAAACCAGAACAGCAGAAGAAGAAGAAGAAAAAACAAGCAGAAGATAAAACAAGCACTGAACGGAAGAGAAAGGTAATCATTTTCCTCGGTGTGTCCCAGCACGACTGACATCGTGTTGACTCTGCTACAAGCGAGTGTGTGCCTTTCAGGAGAAACGTTTTGGTCGGACTGGAAATGGCAGCTCACAGAGAATCGCGGTGATGGAAGACATTAGTTTACACAATAATGGTTTTGTAAAGATCTGTCACTCTCTGGGACGCCGGGGTTTTATCAGAGAGGGAAAGAGAGGGGAGCTCTAGGAACCAACCAGGGAAAGCTACTCACATTAGTGTTTGGCGTGGTACTGTATTGGAGATAGCTATGCTACGCTATGCTAGCTATGCTACGCTACAGGATGTTAAGATACACTGATCTCTCACATGTGTGTGCCCATCTGCCAACTTTTGAGCGCTGGACCAGCCTATCTTGTGCCTGGGACGGGCCACTCCTGGGGCGTCTGAACACACGTGGGGCTGGCTCAGCGTTGCCAGGTGGGGGATTGTGATTTCCAGTGTTAGAAAGCAGGGAGGAGTTGGGGTCGAAGGTCAGGGTTCGAGGGAAGGGTGAGTGGGGGGGTGCCATGCTAGCGGGCGGTCAGTGACAGCACTGATCACGCTGCCAGTAGGATGTGTGCAGCTGTAGAAAGCGGCCCTGAGTCGCGTGGCGGTGGGGAGCAGGGAGCTCTCGCCAAGGGGGGGCAGCAGTGAGGTGTCGGGGGGGTCCGTTGTCTGTTAGCGGCGCTGGTCAAATCTTCCTCCTCTTCCTCCGCTTGATCTCTCTCCTCTTCCTCCCAGCTCACCGACCTCCTGCTCTTTCTTTCTCAGGAGACTCTCCTCTTGTCCTCGTCTGAGCCGGAGGGGGTGTGGTGGCCAGAGAAGGTGGTGGCTGGCTGTCCAGAGAGGAGGAGGGCTGCTGCTGCTGCTGCCCCCTGGTGGCCCCCTAGTCCCTGTGCTCTATGACCTCTTAGTCTGACCCCCCGGCCGACAGCACAGGCTGTTCCTGCAGGGGGCGGCAGGGGACACGTTTCAAGAGAAAAACAGTAGAAAACAAACGGTAGAAACAAACAGGTATGACAGAACATTTCCTTCTCACCTATGTCCGTGGCGGTGATCATTCTATCAACTCTTGAGTCTCGGAGAACTGCGAGTGCACAGACGCAGGAGTAAGGAAATGAGGAAGTAACTACGATTCATGAATCCAACTACGTCATTTTTTCCCTTCTTCGTCCTACCTGTTGGCTGGAGTTGGCTGAGGGTGGGGTGACAACACTTTGGTCCAATAATGGGTTGAGGGGGGCAGAACCGGGGAGGTGAGTAGCACGCCAGTAAATGTCCAGGTATTCAGCCAGGTGTTCACACGCGTCTTCCAGCTGGTTCTCATCCAGGATGACATCAAACATCTCCTAACAAGTGAAGGACAGGAGCATGAGGGACGAGGGAGGGAAGTTACACAAACGATGATTGTAGTTGGCAGATTACAGTTTTTTTCTGGGTTCTATCAACGTCAATACTGATGGGCGTTGTGACATACAGGCGGACACTGGGCCAGCTTGTCACCCGCCATCATCTGCACATTGAGATGTTTGCTCTGCGACTTCCCCCGAGACTTGATCAGCCTCTGAAGAACCTGTGAGAGAGCCAAGCAGTGACAAAACACATCATGGAGGAACCAAGAAGAAACCAACGAAGAAGGTCCTGATGATCAAAAGCACGAGTGAGGTTTAGTTTCCTTCATCACTTTTGCCTCTTGTCTTTTATGGTGGTCAATCACAGAAAGGCGCCTAACTTCCAAACTGATTCACGTCACACCACAAAACTTTGTGGTGTGACGTGGTATATAATTGATGAACCCTAGAAATATTAATCGCCGACAATAAATTAACCAGAAATATACATCTTGAATTGTTTTGGGTCTATTTTTTATGTGGCGTTTATGTGGGTCATTATGGGGTCTGTTATGTCCCTACTTTTGGCGAGGAGACTTTGACGTAGACGACGATGGGAGCCAGGGAGGTTTTGAGGAGCTGTGCGGGGTGGTTGATGGTGTCTGCGTCCAGGACGACCAGCTGCAGGGTCTTGGCCAGCTCAAAGATCCTCTCTATCTCGCTCTGGACCTCAGCTGCAATACCACAAAACACACAAACAGGAGGAGATGTTAAAGTTAAAATGACATAATTCAACTTTATTTAGCTTAAGAGAAGATCAAGAACGCGTTTCCAATCACTCACCCAGACTGGAGCGTGTGTTGGATCTCTCCATAATGGCCTTCTTGTTGAGCACCGAGCGCTTCGCCAGCGACAGATCAGCGGTCACGCGTGTAATCGAGATCCTACAGAAGAAGCGTCGCATCACATCACATCCACAAACTGCTCCGTTTTCAAAAGGATGATGTGCTGAACTCGCTTATATCTAAAAATACACCCGCCAGCGCGTGTCCTATCGACCGCGAAACGTGATGGACAGAGAATCCCACAAAAGCCTTTATAGCTGCCGTCAACAGTGCCACAGTGCCGGAGGCAGCTGGACCTACCTGCCGTCGAACCTGTGCTTGAGGAAGTCAAACAGGGCTTTCTGCATCATGTCTGTCACCTGGGAGACAGACAGGTGAGAGGAGAGAAGGAGGGGATGGAGAGAAGTTAGGAGTCACTCGTGATATGAAATATACAGCCGTGCGCACACAACCACACACACGACACAACCACACCGACAGAAATACAATCGGAAGTTCCGACTTGTACTTACACTTCCTGTAGACTCATAAACCTAGTCTGACTCATAATGTGAGTCAGATTAGGTTTGACCAGGTGAGTCAGACTAGTTTGAGCGGGTAAAGCAGCCGGCGTTTTGAACAGGAAGTCGTGATAGGATGAGTCCAGTGGGCGGGGCTACATAAGGTGAATATAGTAGTTGATGTAAATGTTTAAACACACACCTGTCCTTGTTCGTTGTCAGCCTGTGCGTGCGTGCCTTTTGTGTGTGAGTACTTTGAGAGCAACGCAAACCGGAATCAAATGCCTTATATGCGTACGTACTTGGCCAATAAAGCCGATTCTGATTTCTGATCTCTGATTTTTGTTTCACTAAACTGGTGGGCAGCAGCCTGTTAGTGAAACTCTTCCAGAAACGGTGTGAGAGCTGTGTGCTCTCTTCCCCTTCATCGTGTAGAGATGCTGATATGACTGCATCTGACAGTGGGCTGCTCCCATAGAGATGAGCACTGCAGTGGGTGTGTAGATACAGTGTGTGTAGATACAGTGTGTGTAGATACAGTGTGTGTAGATACAGTGTGTGTAGATACAGTGTGTGTATATACAGTGTGTGTATATACATTGGTGTGTGTGTATACGTGCGCATGCTCTTGAGTGTGCACTGTGAGTGTGCACTGTGAGGTGTACACTGTGAGGTGTACACTGTGAGCGTGCACTGTGAGTGTGCACTGTGAGGGTGCACTCTGAGGGTGCACTGTGAGGGTGCACTCTGAGGGTGCACTGTGAGTGTGCACTGTACTCACGGTGAGTGTGCACTGTGAGTGTGCACGGTGAGTGTGCACTGTACTCACGGTGAGTGTGCACTGTGAGTGTGCACGGTGAGTGTGCACTGTGAGTGTGCACTGTGAGGTGTACACTGTGAGGTGTACACTGTGAGCGTGCACCGTGAGTGTGTGCACTGTGAGTGTGTGCACTGAGAGTGTGCACTGTGAGGTGTACACTGTGAGCGTGCACCGTGAGTGTGCACCGTGAGTGTGCACTGTGAGGTGTGCACTGTGAGTGTGCACTGTGAGGTGTGCACTGTGAGTGTGCACTGTGAGTGTGTGCACTGTGAGTGTGCACTGTGAGTGTGCACTGTGAGTGTGCACTGTGAGTGTGTGCACTGAGAGTGTGCACGGAGTGTGTGCACTGTGAGTGTGCACTGTGAGTGTGTGCACTGAGAGTGTGCACTGAGAGTGTGCACTGTGAGTGTGCACGGTGAGTGTGCACGGTGAGTGTGCACTGTGAGTGTGCACGGTGAGTGTGCACTGTGAGTGTGCGCTGTGAGTGTGTGCACTGAGAGTGTGCACTGTGAGTGTGCACTGTGAGTGTGCACTGTGAGTGTGTGCACTGAGAGTGTGCACTGTGAGTGTGCACTGTGAGTGTGCACTGTGAGTGTGCACTGTGAGTGTGCACACTGTGAGTGTGCACTGTGAGTGTGCACTGTGAGTGTGCACTGTGAGTGTGTACACTGTGAGTGTGCACTGTGAGTGTGCACTGTGAGTGTGCACTGTGAGTGTGTGCACTGTGAGTGTGCACTGTGAGTGTGCACTGTACTCACTCACGGTGAGTGTGCACTGTGAGTGTGCACTGTGAGTGTGAGGTGGTGAAGCAGTCTATTCTCAAGCAGACTTGAAAAATGGATGGCTGGTGAAGTAGGGGATAAAGCCAGCAGTGGTCCTGCTCTCTGACAGGAAGAGAGCGAGCAGTAGAAAATGTGTGTGTGTGTGTGTGTGTGAGAGAGAGAGAGAGAGGGAGAGAGAGAGAGAGAGAGAGAGAGAGCGAGCAAGAGAGGAAGGGGTGGAAAGACAAAACAGAAAGAGAGAGAGAGTGAGCGAGGGGGAGAGAAGCAGGCAGGGCTGACGTCGTACACCATTGGAGCATCCCCAAAGCACATCGCCGGAGTGATGCATAAATATTTCACACACACACACACACACGCACACACACGTACACACACACGCACGCACGCACGCACGCACGCACGCACGCACGCACGCACGCACGCACGCACACACACACACACACACACACACACACACACACACACACACACACACACACACACACACACACACACACACACACACACACACACACAACCTTCGCAGTCACAGAGGAGAGAGCGAGACGGAGAGGAGACGTCGAAGCGAGCACACATTCGGTTAAATTCTACGCCACACGTTTATGCAGATTCATCTGAACTCCAAAATGATTTGAGTTTAACTACCCTACCCTATCTTTGAATCAATCAATCAATCAATCAACCAATCAATCAATCATTGGATGGATCATGACACATCTTATCCCCTATGTGTCACAGAGCTGTATAGTAGAATATGGCAGACAGTAGCTGTAGGGATGTTACAGTATGTACAGCAGCAATGCGTCTCTCTCACAGAGTGAGTCTGAGAGGCCTGTTGTGTGTGCTGTAATTGCATCAGGCTAAGGCTAGATGGCGTTTCGTATCACTGCTAATGGGGTAATGGAGAGAGGAGCCAGGGTGTCTCCCTTTAGATCAGACCAGACTAATCAAATCCATATCCATCCAATCCATCCACTGGACCAGACCCAAAAAAAACACACACAGGTCAGACTAAACCAGAAGAAACCAGGCCAGTCCAGAGGAGAAAGGGGGCCAGACTTGATCAAGCTCAACCAGACCCAACTCGACCAGCCAGTGAAGTTCTCATTGTAGACTAAGTAAAGTCCTGGTTGTCTCACCTCATAGCCTTTCAGCGAAGGACCCACCAGCACCACCGGCCGCATGGATGGAACTACATCATAGGGAGGAACATGTTCGGTCTGTAGAGTTCCACAACACACATACAGGCTTTAGAACTGGATAACATATCGTCTTATTTTAATCATTTAGCTAAACACACAAATTATATTATATATTATAATAATATAAAGGCAAAATGGTAAAAGTCACACTGCATATTATCACCGCCGATATACAGAGCGCAGTGTCGTGCAATAAGATTGTGTTTTTGAGCAAAACTATCACACCGATGCTCTGATACACAGCAGAAGAAGAGGCACCGGGGTAAACATACCTGTTTCTGCTTCTGTTTGGCTTTCAAAAACAAAGAGAACAAACATTTAGCAAGAAGAAGAAGAAGAAGAAGAAGATTTCAGAAGAAGAACGCTGTCTACTGAAGCAGAGATGATCAGTGAAGAAGACACACATGCCATGCTGGGCCGAGAAAAGGCCTGTTTTTACAGATTCCCCCCCCTGTTTTTCCCCACTTGTACTTGGCCAATCACCTGTCCCGGTCATTGCTCCACCCCCTTTGCCGATCTGGGCAGAGTTGTAGACTAGCACATGCTTCCTCCCATACATGTGCAGTCGCCAGCCGCTTCTTTTCATGAGGAGCTTCACCGGTGGAGAGGAGCCTGACCGACCAGAGGGAGCGACCGGGACTTAAATCCGGATTCCCACCCACAGACACGGCCAATTGGGCCTGTATGGGACGCCCGACCAAGCCGGAGGACGTAACACGAGTGGCTCGAACCCGCGACCCACAAGTTGGTAGGCAGGTGAATCTACCCGCTGCACTACCCGGACGCCCCACAATGATTCTATTTTTCACCAATAGACAATCTGACCTCTCTGACTGACAGAAAGGTTTGAATCCCAGAAGAGCCTTTGCGAAAGTGACCCTGAGACTCACAGCTGAGGCAGCCAGCCTCCTCCAGCTCCACCTACCTGCAGATGGTGGGGTGGACCTCCAGCCTCCAGATGAAGCGTTCCCTGCTTTCCTGCAGAGCAAAACACAATGCCAAGGTTCATTATGCAGGAGCCCCGCTGGGGAGGTGCAATTTAGAAGGAAGGAACCAACAACGTGGAAGTAGAACTAGTTATGTCAAAAACTTTTCAGTGTTTCATATGAGAGTGTTCTAGGCAGCGATCCGAGGGGACTGTGACGAGGGAGAGAGACAGACAGACAGACAGAGGGCAGCAGAGAGATCTCTCATAGCTGCCTGACTGACTGACTGACTGACTGACTGACTGACTGACCTGGCTGCTTGTTTCTGCTCTTGTTTGACCCTCATGGCCTCCAGTTTGACCGGGCTGGGGATGAAAGTGATGTCCGCCCCTTCCTTCACGAGCCGCCCGATCCACCAGTCATTGTTGAATTTCTGCACAGGAGAGACACACGGGAGAGACACACAGGAGAGACACACAGGAGAGACACACGGGAGAGACACACAGGAGAGACACACGGGAGAGACACACGGGAGAGACACACGGGAGAGACACACGGGAGAGACACACGGGAGAGACACACAGGAGAGACACACGGGAGAGACACACAGGAGAGACACACAGGAGAGACACACAGGAGAGACACACGGGAGAGACACACGGGAGAGACACACAGGAGAGACACACGGGAGAGACACACGGGAGAGACACACGGGAGAGACACACGGGAGAGACACACGGGAGAGACACATGAGAGAGACACACAGGAGAGACACACGGGAGAGACACACAGGAAAGACACACAGGAGAGACACACAGGAGAGACACACAGGAGAGACACACGGGAGAGACACACAGGAGAGACACACGGGAGAGACACATGAGAGAGACACATGAGAGAGACACACAGGAGAGACACACAGGAGAGACACACAGGAGAGACACACAGGAGAGACACACGGGAGAGACACATGAGAGAGACACACAGGAGAGACACATGAGAGAGACACACAGGAGAGACACACAGGAGAGACACATGAGAGAGACACACAGGAGAGACACATGAGAGAGACACACAGGAGAGACACACAGGAGAGACACACAGGAGAGACACACAGGAGAGACACATGAGAGAGACACACAGGAGAGACACACGCCATTATCTTCGAGGTAAGACATCATGGTCAGGATTTTATGCAGGTTGTGATGGCAGTGATGTGATGATTTTATATGCAGGTTGTGATGATGTGATGATTTTTGGATCATAATGCTGAGTGCCCCTCACCTCTTTTATGTGCAGAAAGTCTTTGGTTTCAAAGTTAATAGCGGCACCTTGAACTGGGCAATCTTCATCAAGTGCCCCACAGTAACTCACATTGGTTTTCACTGCAAATGCTACTGGCTTGGCCTGTTGAAAGACAGAAGAAGTCATGTACAGTACAGATGTACTAGTAGGTGTAGCTAGCAAAGCCACATCGACTAATAACTGACTAAAATCTTAAAGGCCTGAAGATGATTAGACTAAAGTCTCATCCTGTTTGACCGATCATAAAGGTCAGGCGATGACCTTTGACCCCGGGAACTCTCACCTTGGCTCTTTCCAGCTGCAGCTGAGCCTGGCGCTCGGCTTCACGCCGAGACGCCTCCTGGTCCTCCTCCAGGGACAGGTCGGAATCCGAGGGTCGACTAGTGTAGGAATCAGCTGAACCCTGAGGAGAGGAGAGGAGAGGAGGGGAGAGGAGGAGAGGAGGAGAGGAGAGGGGAGGAGAGAGGAGGAGAGGAGAGGAGGACAGGAGCGGAGAGGAGAGGAGAGGAGAGGAGAGGAGAGGAGAGGAGAGGAGAGGAGAGGAGAGGAAACGAGGAGGACAGGAGAGCAGATGAGAGGAGAGGAGAGGAGGACAGGAGAGGAGAGGAGATGAGAGGAGAGAGGAGGAGGAGAGGAGAGGAGAGGAGAGAGGAGAGGAGAGGAGAGGAGGAGAGGAGAGGAGGAGAGGAGAGAGGAGAGGAGATGAGAGGAGAGAGGAGAGGAGAGGAGATGAGGAGAGGAGAGGAGATGAGGAGAGGAGAGGAGGAGAGGAGAGGAGAGGAGAGGAGGAGAGGAAGAGGAGAGGAGAGGAGAGGAGAGGAGAGGAGAGGAGAGGAGAGGAGGAGAGGAGAGGAGAGGAGAGGAGATGAGGAGAGGAGAGGAGATGAGGAGAGGAGAGGAGGAGAGGAGAGGAGAGGAGGACAGGAGAGGAGAGGAGGGGAGAGGAGAGGAGATGAGAGGAGATGAGAGGAGAGGAGAGGAGAGGAGGACAGGAGAGGAGGGGAGAGGAGGGGAGAGGAGATGAGGAGAGGAGAGGAGGACAGGAGAGGAGGGGAGAGGAGGGGAGAGGAGAGGAAACGAGAGGAAACGAGAGGAAACGAGGAGGACAGGAGAGGAGATGAGAGGAGAGGAGAAGAGATGAGAGGAGATGAGAGGAGAGGAGAGGAGAGCAGAGGAGAGGAGAGGAGAGGAAAGGAGGGGAGAGAAGAGGAGAGGAGATGAGAGGAGAGGAGGGGAGAGGAGAGGAGAGGAGATGAGAGGAGAGGAGAGGAGAGGAGACAAGATGAGAGGAACAACCATTAATAGTCCAGGTAGAGAGGCAGCAGATCCACCACAACAGAGAACCTACCACCTCAAAGCAGCTGTTGCTCCTTGCTCATACTTAGTCAGTAACAAGCAATAAGCTCCCGAACCAGGAAAACCTGATACTCCTAAAATCACCTACATCTCCATCGACCAAGCCCTCCGTGTCAGCCATGATGTCTTTCCTCCTGTATGAGCCACCTCAGAACCTGTCTGTGCTTTCCTGGAGCCACATGATCCACCCGACAAGGAGTAGGATGAACACTTCCTGTTGCTTTCCAAAGCAGCGCTCTCAGGGGAGCGTGTGTGTGAGCACTGCAACAACACCCATCAGTACCAGTCTGTTGATTTAGTGTGTGTGAGCACTGCAACAACACCCATCAGTACCAGTCTGCTGATTTAGTGTGTGTGAGCACTGCAACAACACCCAGTACCAGTCTGTTGATTTAGTGTGTGTGTGAGCACTGCAACAACACCCAGTACCAGTCTGTTTATTTACTCGACCAAGGCAAACCTCGTCCAGGAGGCCTCCTGCGGACGACACAGGAAAGGTGCCCAGACTTCGAGCAGGAAAGATCACTATTACACGCCACATAATGTATTCATAGTATACTAGACTAGACTACAGATTGTGCTGTAGCAATAATAGCAATAGGTTTGGAGTGAATCACTGATAGGTCAAGGAAGGAATTACAACCTCCAACATCTGGAAAAAAAACAAAATCAAAAAAATGAAACAATCAGAGCAACAGATATAATGTAGCTTCTTCATCATCACAGGCACACTAACGCCCTTTTCCAGTACACACGCACACGCGCACGGACACGCGCGCACGCACACACACACACGCACGCACGCACGCACGCACGCACGCACGCACGCACGCACGCACGCACGCACACACACACACACACACGCACGCACACACACACACACACACACACACACACACACACACACACACACACAAAAGCCTAGACTTAAACCGCTGCAGGCACCCGTCCACACTGATGTAACCTCACACATGGAGCTCACCTCACCAGACCTCGGCTCCAGGTCCCCTGGTGGCTCCAGTCCCAGGTGGGCACGAGGCTGACATGCTAGACAGACACATTCACACAAGACTGCTAAATATAGCTCCATAACAACGCCAGCCTCCTTTCACCTCCCCCCCCCCCCACACCTGTCTGTTCCTCCCTCTGTGTCCACCCCCTCCCCCACAAAGAAGAAGAAGAAGAAGAACAGTGTTGGCGGTAACTCATTACAAAAGTAATATATTACATGTAATATATTACTTTTAGCAGTAACTCAGTAACTTATTACCAATAGGATTATTACTTATTACTTTCAAAATAAAGTAACTATGTAGTATATTACATTTTGAAAGTAACCAACAGTAACCAACACTGAAGAAGAAGAAGAAGATGTCGCTGTATCCAGCACAGCAGTGTGTGGATTTCATTTAAATATCAAAGCCTGCCAGAAGGCTGTCGGAATCTGAAGATTGGACCAGCGGAAGAAACAACACCTAATTAAAGCACATGATGGCCCTGATCTTAGTGCTGCAGATGAAGATGATAGGAGATGATGCTCTCACGTGCAGACTGGCTGTGCTTATAGCACACACAGCATCCTTAAATCTTCTGCACATACTGCTCGTGTTGTACTGCCCCCCTGTTTAGGCTGGATGAAGAAACGTAACACGAGTACATTCCTATAGAGGAAACCTAACAGAGAACAGTGCTTCAGCACCATCACAGCATGCGTCTCAGATACAGCGTGTACTGTGCGCATGTAAAAGCATGTGATCGCTCCGCAGTCATTTTGCTATCGGCTGGATCAGCCGCCCAATCAATAACGAGCAACGAGGAAGTTAATGTATTCCTTCCTGAGCTGACTCTAATGCAGGAAGCAGGAGTTGCAACGTCCTCGTTCTGTCAATGACCCCGCAGATGCTGTAAACCTCGGGACCTTGGTGGGCTACAGGCGGGCGATGGAGGGTAGAGCCCGACCGATATATCGCTCCACCGATATTATTGGCCGATAACCGACATATCGGTATCAGTAGATATTTTTTTATTTTGTATTTTTTAAGTTATAGACAGCATGTTGTGTGTGTATTTGATCTTTTTTCTTAACTCAAGTTATATTTTATATTTGCTCTATTTGTGTTTTTGCATTTCTCGTTATTTATAATTATTGAATTCCCAGTGACGTTTGCTGTTTCATTGCATCAATGTCATTTTGGAAAATAAAGTTGATTGATAAGCTGTCAAATATCCTGCCTAGTACATTACATATCTCATGTCAAGTCATATCTTTGTCAAGTGTTTGATATTTGAGGGATCATTGCAAAAAAAATTGTAATATAATGTGTATATATAATATAATAATAATAATAATAATAATAATAATAATAATAATAATAATAATAATAATAATAATAATAATAATAATAATAATAAAAATACTGTAATATGTAATATAATGTGTACATATAATATAAAAATATTGGCCGATATATCGATATCGGAAATGTTTTACTCCCTAATATCGGTATCGGCATCGGCCTAAAAAATCCCGTATGGGTCGGGCTCTAATGGAGGGAGTGGTGTTACAGATGGGAAGCAGCGCTCCCTCTCTCTTTGTCACGGGCCGTGTCCCAGAGTCCCCCTGCACAGCAATGCACAACTCTGATTAAGCCTGCCACAGAACCTCCGGGCCCTGTGGGCTGCGAGGATGAGACATATCCTGGTTCTTCTTTCTGTCTGGTCGGGGCTTTTGAGCAGAGCAAAACTTGTGGAGATTTCAATGCAAAAATATATTCAAAAATACAAGAACAATCATTCCCAAGAACAAATCTAGAATGATTACAGTAGAGTTAATCCACATATGCAGTGGTAAAAAAAAATTGGCCCACGGTCCCCCATATGATAATAAGATTGATGCTTTTAGATGTTTTATTACAGAAAGTGTATAAAACCCATGACCAAAATAGTCAGTGTGTTACTTGTGAATGGAATTATAGCGAAAATAAATTACCCCCCTTTTGGCTGGGGATCCCCTGGAACCCCCTCAAGGACCCCTGGGGGTCCCCGGACCCCCATTTGAGAACCACTGATATAATGTATCCGTTGTTAAGGACAGCCTTATTACATCTGTTACTTGTGGTGATGCCTGTTCAGACATGGTTGTTGCCACAAAATTGTTTTCCAGGTGATTTACTGCAGAAGACATTTTTCCCGCTAACATTTATTTGCTGGGCTTTTTATACAAAAAGTGTCAGTAATTGACAGCTGCACTTGTGTGCAGCTGTTTGTAGACATTCTTTGTGAACACTGAGATAATGCATCTTTATATTTTGAACAACCAATGGGGTTATGAGAAAAAAGCTTGCTTTCCAAGGACAAGCCAAACTTGAAAGAAATTATAATAATATGAATCCCACTGAATATGATCATAACATTTTGAAGGTTATCTAAATTCCAGCATCTTAAAATATGCCTGTCATCAGCAACGTTAAAAAACAAACAAAAAATCAATCACCAACCACATTTACAAAAAGAAAAAGTAGATTAGATAGAAACATCGTAACGTGGTTAAAAACCAAGCTGTCATCCAAGTCAATCAGATATTCTACAGCAGTAGCCTACAGTCTCTGTATATAGGCTTAGATCAGGGATACTCAACTTGCTTTGCCAGGGGGCCACTTTCCTGAAATGATAGGAGGCCAGGGGCCAGTTCATAAACAAACAATATACATTTTACTGCAGCGGATTGTAGGTTTTTGGGGTGTCAGCCGGAGTTTAGTCTGACAATGTTGTGCACACCGGATAGTTAGTTAGGTTAAGTTAGTTAGTTCGGTGAAGCACATAGATGAGTGCCTGGGTAGCGAGCAGACAGTGGTATTTGACAATTTAGCTGGAGCTCAGTCAAACTTTATTTCACGTTAGTTTTTATTGTGAATTAGAATGAAAATTCACAATGAAAACTAACGTGAAATTATTAGAAAATGGTCAGGGTGGCCACTCTGCACCCTGTCGCGGGCCGCATCTGGCCCGCGGGCCGCAAGTTGAGTATCACTGGCTTAGAGGAATCCACACTATCACAGTGCAGAGCTGTAAAAGATAGCCTCAACTCTAAAAGCCCACACAGCAGCACTAGGATCAATCTGAGAGTGTAATATCTTAAAGAGACGCGCAGTGGTGTAAGGTAACTAAGTATAAATACTTAAGTACTGTACTTAAGTATTTTTTCTGAGTATCTGTACTTTACTTGAGTATTTATATTTCTGTCAACTTTCACTTTTACTCCACTACATTTCCAAAATAAAATTGATACTTTTACTCCACTACATTTCCCCCAAGCATCTTAGTTACAAAGTAAAATCAGCTGAGCCTGCAAGCAATCAGGTTTGGCAAATCAGTGCTCCTAGTTTGCAAGTTACGTTAATCACGTTCCACACGTCATTCCATTTGGTGGCTGTAATGCAACATAACGTTGTTTGCCAGCAGCTATAAAAGTCAAGAAGAAGAAATAGACTTCCACTCAAGCCCAGGCATGTCTTTTACTTGATTTCTTTTGCAGCATTTACTTGTACTTTTTACTTTCAATACTTAAGTACAGAAAATATCAAGTACTTTAAGACTTTTACTCAAGTAATATTCTAATGAGTGACTTTGACTTTTACCAAAGTCTTTTTCTGGGAAGATATCTTTACTTTTACTTAAGTATGGTTTTCGAGTACTTTATACACCACTGACGCGCACGCCTCGGTGTAGGGAGAACATTTGAGACATGTCAGTGGCCAACTCTCACAGCGCCCCCTTGTGTTTGCTGACTGTCAGTGTCTTACACAAAGGCACTCACAGAACCATGCGTTTCCCCCCTCAGAAGGAGAAGAAATCAGAGAGAGAGGAGGGAAAAGAAGAAGAGATCTCTCTCTCACACACACACTGGGACTCTTCATTAGAGACTGAACCATTATTTGATGAGGGCAATGCATCAGTTGATTCTCACCAGCAGAGGGAAACATGCACATTACAAACAACTTGCATTTACGAGGAACCAACACTACCTCCAGGTAGATTGACGGCCGCCCAGGTAGATTATTGTATAATATAATAATAATAATAATAATAATTAAAAAAAGTTTTGGACGAATATAGACTACCAAATGGACTGTACTTGAATGGAAAGCTTGGATAATCCACTAAAAAATTAGGTGAGACCACCCCAAATCCAAATCCCCAAATGACTAATAGGGCTGCAACTATTGATTATTTTGATTATCGACTAATCTGTCGATTATTTTATCAATTAGTTGTTTGGTCTATAAAATGTCAGAAAATGTTAAAAAATGTCGATCAGTGTTTCCCGAAGGCTAAGATGACGTCCTCAAATGTCTTGTTTTGTCCACAACCCAAAGATCATATCAGTTTACTGTCATACAGGAGTAAAGAAACCAGACAATATTCACATTTAAGAAAGAAGCTGTATCAGATCATGTTGACTTGTTTTATTTTTTTTAATTACTCAAACGATTAATCGATTATCAAAATAGTTGTCAATTAATTTTCTGTCAATCGACTAATTGATTTTTCCTATATGGCGCCTGGTAGGAGGTGGAATGCTTGTGCATTTTCTTTTCAAAATAAAATCCCTGCGATGCTGCCAGTAGAATAACAGCAGTTCAAAGTGTTATTTGAATCATTAAGGTACAATGTACAGTAAGCAAAGCAGTGAAATTAGGGTCGGACTTGGCAGCATGGGGCAGACCGTGCAAAACTGTGCAAAAAAAATTTATTTTTGATATTGTGGAAAAATATCGCAGCAAATATCGCGATATTCGATAATATTATCGAAATCAACACAAGGCACCCACCCACACAATAATTAAGAAATAGAGTCTTACAGTATTTACAGATGGATGTCTTTACTTTAGACATTTCGCAAAAGTCTCTGAATAGATATCACCGTGCCCTAACATCATGAAACAATCAAGCTAAACAGAACATAACTAACGAATAAGAATTGATATAAACTGATGAAGCTCGGGGGGGGAAATGATACAAGTAAACTACTTTGTATCAACACTTACTGCATCTTTAAGATTGTTTCGAATGCATAGCTCAACTAGAAATATTTTGAAGGTAGAAAAGACTCCAAGAAAGAGAGGAGAGAACAGACTGATACAGAGAAACACGGTCAAAAATAAAACAATACATGGTGTTCAACAGATGTTGCCTCCCAGTGAGGCACGAAGCAGAACTGCAAAGTACACAGAGGTGAGAGATGGACAGACAAAAGAAGAAGAGACCAGAATAGACTTCTGCTGAGTCGAGGAGGTGGAGAGCAGGGAGGGAGGGAGGGAGGGAGGGGGCACGAAAACATACGTAGAGAGAGAGAGGGAGAGAGGGAGAGAGAGAGGGAAGGGAAGAGAGGGGAAGAGAGGTGCCAGGGGAGAGGAGAGGAAAAACAGAGAGGAAAAGATGTCTCAGAGCAGATGGACATGGCATGAATGGATGGATAGATGGATGATGGATGGATGGAGGGATGGATGGATGGATGGAGGAGGGAGTGGGGGAGAGAACAGCGTACAGATGAGTCCTGTAGCGCTCGAGTCGGAGGCAGACATGCTTCTACTGCCAGCACTCTCTCCCCCCCATCGCACAGAGAAGGCGGTACCTTCTCCTCCTCTCCTCCTCTCCTCCTCCTCTCCTCAGCCCGTGGCTACAGGGGGGGGGGGGGAGGCGCGCTCGGCTCGGCCTAAGTGCTCCACAGCTGACGTTGGCGCGCTGCTGCCTCAACACACATTCCCTCTATACAACATTGATGCCCTGACTGCAGCACTGGTGTGTGCACACGCCCTCCTGCTGGTACACAGGGCGTCTTCAGCCCCAGAGCAGCTCCCCTCTCCTCCTCTCCTCTCCTCTCCTCTGCCTGCCTGCATGCAGCCAAAGACCTCCTTTTCTCTGGGGTTCATGGCAGGCTTCTTTCAAGAAGATCCCTCCTCTCCGACTCCTCTCCTCGCCTCCCCTCTCCCTCTCACCTCTCACGATCTCCTCCCCTCTCATCTCCACCCCACCTCTTTCCACTCCTCTCCTCCCCTCTCCCTCCTCCCCACTCCTCCCCTCCCCACTCCTCTCCTCCCCACTCCTCTCATCTCCACTCCACTCCTCTCCTCTCCTCTCCTCTCCTCTCCTCTCCTCTCCTCTCCTCTCCTCTCCTCTCCTCTCCTCTCCTCTCATCTCCACTCCACTCCTCTCCTCCCCTCTCCTCTCCTCTCCTCTCCTCCCCTCCTCCCCTCCTCCCCTCCCCTCCCCACTCCTCTCCTCCCCACTCCTCTCATCTCCACTCCTCTCATCTCCACTCCACTCCTCTCCTCTCCACTCCTCTCCTCCCCTCTCCTCCCCTCCCATCTCCTCTCCTCCCCTCTCCTCCCCTCTCCTCTCCTCCCCTCCCCTCTCCTCTCCTCCCCTCTCCTCTCCTCTCCTCTCCTCCCCACCCCTCTCCTCTCCTCTCCTCTCCTCCCATCTCCTCTCCTCTCCTCCCCTCTCCTCTCCTCTCCACTCCTCCCCTCCCCTCTCCTCTCCTCTCCTCTCCTCTCCTCTCCTCTCCTCTCCTCTCCTCTCCTCTCCTCCCCTCTCCTCTCCTCTCCTCTCCTCTCCTCTCCTCTCCTCTCCTCTTTCCACCAGGGAAAACACCAGGGACCTCAATGCTCCTGTTTCATCTAATGCAGTGGTTCTCAAAGTGGGGGTCCACCAGCAAAAAGGGGAATAATTTATTTTCAGTATAATTCCATTCATAAGTGACGCAAGACAGAATGTATGACTATTTTTGGTCATGTGTTTCATGCACTCGCAAGCAGAATCTTATCAGATGGGGGAGCGTGGTGTCATTTATGTCAGTTTAGAGGTCCTTGATGTCAGCAGCATCAAAAGCCCTGCATTTACAATGCAAAGTCCAACGTGTGTTTTTTCGCTGTCTGACACACGTTGGGAAAAGTGACTTAAAAACAACCAGTTCCACTGTGTGGCTGCTCTGCTCTGGGGTTTACTCAGACGCACTGTGGAGTCGCATTTTTCACTGGGTGCAGATAGAACTTCTATAAATAAGACCGAACAAAGAGTGAGGCGTTATGTAAGCCATGCTAAGTGATAATAACAAAAAACAAAAAAAACAAGAGAGGAAGCAAGGCTCCGAGACAAGTGAGACTGTAATTGTCATTTTCTCTGCCAGTGAGTGCTCTGGGTTAGCAGGCGTCTTCGCCTCAGCAGCACCGCTTTGCTGGCTTTCTCCAGCATCGGCGAGAAAGTACGAAAACGGAGGAGGGGGAGAGATGGTGGAGGACCAGGGGGATGGAGGGAGCAGCAGAGTGCAGGAGGAGAGGAGGACCTGGGGGACGGAGAGAGCAGCAGAGTGCAGGAGGAGAGGAGGACCAGGGGGATGGAGAGAGCAGCAGAGGGCAGGAGGAGAGGAGGACCAGGGGGATGGAGAGAGCAGCAGAGGGCAGGAGGAGAGGAGGACCAGGGGGATGGAGAGAGCAGCAGAGTGCAGGAGGAGAGGAGGACCAGGGGGATGGAGAGAGCAGCAGAGTGCAGGAGGAGAGGAGGACCAGGGGGAGGGAGGGAGCAGCAGAGTGCAGGAGGAGAGGAGGAACAGGAGGAGGGAGGGAGCAGCAGAGTGCAGGAGGAGAGGAGGACCAGGGGGATGGAGAGAGCAGCAGAGTGGAGGAGGAGAGGAGGACCAGGGGGAGGGAGGGAGCAGCAGAGTGCAGGAGGAGAGGAGGACCAGGGGGAGGGAGGGAGCAGCAGAGTGCAGGAGGAGAGGAGGACCAGGAGGAGGGAGGGAGCAGCAGAGTGCAGGAGGAGAGGAGGAGAGGAGGACCAGGAGGACGGAGAGAGCAGCAGAGTGCAGGAGGAGAGGAGGACCAGGGGAATGGAGAGAGCAGCAGAGTGCAGGAGGAGAGGAGGAACAGGGGAATGGAGAGAGCAGCAGAGTGGAGGAGGAGAGGAGGACCAGGGGAATGGAGAGAGCAGCAGAGTGGAGGAGGAGAGGAGGACCAGGGGGAGGGAGGGAGCAGCAGAGTGCAGGAGGAGAGGAGGACCAGGGGGAGGGAGGGAGCAGCAGAGTGCAGGAGGAGAGGAGGACCAGGAGGACGGAGAGAGCAGCAGAGTGCAGGAGGAGAGGAGGACCAGGAGGACGGAGAGAGCAGCAGAGTGCAGGAGGAGAGGAGGACCAGGAGGAGGGAGCAGCAGAGTGCAGGAGGAGAGGAGGACCAGAGTGCAGGAGGAGAGGAGGACCAGGGGGAGGGAGGGAGCAGCAGAGGGCAGGAGGAGAGGAGGAGAGGAGGACCAGGAGGATGGAGAGATAGATGAGCGAGAGCAGAGAGGAGAGGACGAGCAGAGGGCAGGGCAGCAGTGTGGTTTCCCGCCTGTCTGAGTGCCCTGCGCCATCTGCTCTGACAGTAAGGTGATGCATGAGCCTACACAAATGCAGGGGTGAGTCAGCAGCAAGCAGCCATCTTTGCTCCATCATACGTCTCCAGCAGCCAGGAGAGATGTGGGAGACAGACAGGCCCCGTTGTCCCAGGCTTGACTTGAGCTTCTATTCGAGGCAGGCAAGCCAGGGGCCGCCTGCACGCGTCTTCTCTCCGGGCCGCCCCAGGCACTGCTGAGGACCCAGGCACTGCTGAGGACCCAGGCACTATGGCGTCCATTATGGTGGCAGTGCTGCACGGCCTCTCAATCCTCATTCAACTCGGGCTGCTTAAGAATGAAGTGCACTCCACCACAACGCTTTGAGCAAAGACATGTCTCCGGGCTATACTTCCTGCATAGGCTTTTCTCAAATGAAAGGGACAAACACACACACACGCAGCCTTTCAAACAGTGAGAGAGGGAGGCAGAGACAGACAGAGCGAGAGACACTAAGAGACAGAGAGATATGAGAGAGAGAGAGAGAGAGAGAGAGAGAGAGAGATGAGATGGGAGAGGGAGGGAGAAGGTCAGTGCATCACTGTGGGACGATTGAAAACTGATTTTTTTCTGGTACGTTTTTTGGTTGTTTTTTGCTGTTCAGTTGGTCTAAACATACAGTAGCTCTCCTCTCCTCCTCTGCTTGATGAACGGGCATCTGAGGAGCCGTTACAGTCCTCAGGCTGGTTAAATAGGGGGGTGGTTTGGATAGGGAGGGTCAAAGGTCACCCAGTCTTGAGGAAGAGCAAAGCGGATTTGAGAATGGCCCAACGATAGTATTCACTAATGCTAAGAATGCCCATCTGAATGTGAACTATCCAAACCATAACGCTAACCTTGACCACGTTGTTTTACTTGCCAAAACATAACCAATGTTGTTAAAGATGTTTTATTTGCGTTTAATGTCGGAAAGGCAGTTTTCAAATGACCCGCCCACTTGTTTCGAATGTACGTTGAGAGTGTACATCGCACAAACGTTAAAATTGCCACGTCGTTGTTGTGTTTCAAATGTACGTTGAGACGTGCAGCGTATCCTCGGTTTGCAGTTTTATTCTGGCGAGTGTGGGCGGGACGGCCTGTGTGAAGTCTACGACATGTGTTCAGACGCTGCAGCCAGCGTGGTTTGACGTGTTCCTCCTCTCATCTTTACGACAAAAGGATCACATTAGATCCAGGGTGATCTGACCTATGACATCACCAGCACATTAGATCCAGGGTGATCTGACCTATGACATCACCAGCCCTCCTGGTCATGTGACTCAGTTGCATTTAACGGGAGCTGCAGAAAAAGGTCTTGCGATGACGAAGTGGCCCATGCTGTAGCTGAACAATACAGAAGGGTTTGGTATCTATTTTTATCCAGAGAAGAGTTTTGCTGAGCACCGCATCCTTCCTTCACATTCATACAGTCCCACAGCAACAACCACAGTCTTCTACTGCAGGCCAGATGATCAGCTCCACTACCGCAACTGGGAGTTAAGTGGCTCGCTAAAGGGCACTTCAACAGTATAGTTGTTCAGGAATGGGA
>NC_139637.1:1860098-1875098 GCF_964638095.1 Poromitra crassiceps | reverse complement strand
GACTACCGGTGTACGCAGCTGTTAGCGCACTCGTGAAGGCAAACAAACGGTTAAATTGAGAGAACCAGTTCTACAGTGTCAGTCTTATTTTAGATGCTCCTTTTCCAGTCTGAGGTAACTCACAAACACGACAACAGAAAGCTCAGAGTGAACAGGCGGTCCGTTTAACAGTCCCGTCCCGTTGCACTCTTTCTCCAGCTACCATGGATTTCAACACGTCAAAAGCCAAAAGTTGAGATAGAGAAGAAAGAGAAAAGTGTTATGGTGTTATGGTGTTATGGTGTTGAGGGGATATGGGAGCCATGCTAGCTGTCTCTCTGTTGGACATGTGGAGGGGTCCCCAGTGGAGCCCCTCTGTTCGCTGAGTGTGTTCTGTGGCTGTCATGGCTGGCTGTACTGTGAGAGCTGCTCAGCTGCTGGTGTGTGTGTGTGTGTGTGTGTGTGTGTGTGTGGGGGGGGGGGGGGGGGGGGGGTATGTGTGAGTTTTTATTTCAGACTAAAACAATCACTCACTCAACCAACCACACACCCAAAACAGAAAGATGTATTTGCACTATACCGTGTGCCTCTATACCTTGCATTGGGGGGTACCAAGTGAAATCAACAACATTGCATCCGACGTCTGACTAATTTTACAGCAGAAAACCATCATGACTCTATGGCTGTTGTGCAAAATTTCAAGCAAAGTTGAGATCCATAATTCATAGGACAGGATAGGGAAACAGTGAGGCAACGCGGAGGAGAGAGAGAGAGAGAGAGAGAGCATCAATTTGAATTCTGTATGAGAAGTAGATGTGAATAAAACATGAATGAATGAAGGTATGAAAACTAAACTGAGAGGGAGAGGGAGGGAGAAAGAGAGAGAGAGAGAGAGAGAGAGAGAGAGAGAGAGACTGCACTAGCAGCTTTATGAACTGCACCACCAACCATTGACTGCAGATGTCTGTCAGTCTGTCCCATATGAAGCAGAGCTGCTGCTGCTGCATTATGAATGAGGGGGCTATTTAAGGCACCGAGGGGCTGCTGCTGCTGCTGCTACAGCTGCTGAGCTGCTACTTCTGCTGCTGCTACTGCTGCTGCTACTGCTGCTACAGCTGCTGAGCTGCTGAGCTGCTACTGCTGCTGCTACTGCTGCTACAGCTGCTACAGCTGCTGAACTGCTGCTGAGCTGCTGCTGCTGCTGACGCCCGGGCCAGACATCTCGCGTCTACCTAGTGCGTGTGTGTGTGCGTCGCGTGGGGGCTGCGGCTGAGACGCTCGCGGCATCCACACAGGCAGCGTTGCTGCTGCTGCGCTGCTGTCTGTCTGCCAACTCTCTTCCTATAGAGTTTACCTTTTATTAAATTTGCTATAAACAATACAATGATGATTTTAACTGGAGATCGCTTGGGTTGGGCTCACTTCATAATCGAGGCAGTATTGATTTGTGTGTGTGCAGCAGCAGCTCAGCAGCAGCAGCTCAGCAGCAGCAGCTCAGCAGCAGCAGCAGCAGCTCACGGCCGGGCCACACATCTTGCGTCAGCTGTGCGTCTGCGTGGCGTTACCTGTTGATTTTCATTTCGGCGCCGCCCATGTTAACAGGTTACAGCAGCCACACCACCGGCATGAGACGCGCATCTCAGGCGCGTGTCTTCCCCATCTAGAGAATAGGAGCGACGCCTATTTTTTCTGCTTACCGCGCGCACGTCTCTACAAAAATAGACCTTAAAATGATCTTTTGCTGTTCATAATCATATCATACAAGCACTATTAACTACATTTTCAAAGCAGACATAATAAAATATAACAACACTTCCGTTTTTGTTTCTCTGGGCGAATTTGCGGCATATCTTTTTTCGACTCTGGTTCGATTTTTGCGAGTTTTTGCCTGCGACTTGAATTGATAACCACTGATTTCCATAGGCTATAGGCTATTTATTTATTTTACAGGGGCAGCCACAGCCAATCAAGGCTCGTTTTGATTTGAGACGGGAGGATGAGCTCACAGCAGTTCTCCTGCCCTCTGAAAACCACATACAGTACATAGGCTACAACGTGGCTTCATTCCTCCCCTCCCCACACACACACACACACACACACACACACACACACACACACACACACACACACACACACACACACACACACACACACACACACACACACACACAAATCAATACTGCCTCGATTATGAAGTGAGCCCAAGCGATCTTCAGTTAAAACGCTAGCTCCATCTGATGTTAAATTGGTAATAAAAGGTCAACTCTATAAGAAGAGAGTTGGCAGACAGACAGCAGCGCAGCAGCAGCAACGCTGCCTGTGTGGATGCCGCGAGCGTCCCAGCCGCAGCCCCCACGCGACGCACACACACGCACTAGGTAGACGCGAGATGTCTGACCCAGGCGTGAGCTGCTGCTGCTGAGCTGCTGCTGCATTTTGATTTTTGAGTGGAGGCAGCAGACGACACCTGGCTACTGACAGACTGCTTTCATGAGGTCGCATGGTGGCTGATGGCTTCAGACATGCAGGTAGCTTACTGAGCATGTGTGAACACTTCAAACACTTCCACTAACCCCCCCCCCCCCCCCCCCCCCCAAAAAAAACCCAAAACAACAACAACAAATTATAATATAATAAATAAATAGATAAAAAAATAAAATAAAAAAATGCTGATATGCAATAGCATCCGAAAAAATAGCAACATAAGGCTAACACACACACACACACACACACACACACACACACACACACACACACACACACACACACACACACACACACACACACACACACACACACACACACACACACACACACACACACACACACACACACACACACACACACACACACACACACACACACACACACACACACACACAAGCAATTCTCTGGCGGACCACCAGACGGAGCCCCGCGGACCACTCACCTTTTCTGTCTGCCTCCCAGCAGAGACTGGACCCAATGGGGAATAAGTCTTATATGACTTTATTGCATAATCCTGATTAATTACCTTTTTCAAGTGCCACCCAAATGAGTTAGGCCTAACTAGAAGTGTGTGTACAGTAGAATTCGCCTATTTTATTGGTAGAATGGAATGCAATTAACTAACACGCGGCGGCTATTTCCCCCGTGATTCCCAGTGATGTCAGCCTCTCCCTGTCTGAACTGAACGCGTGTAGCGCTGCATGGGTTTAGCTGGCTACACGTAGGCTACACCACACCCAAAAGCTTGCATTCCGTCCGAATTTACCTCCATCAGACAGCCCCGAAGAGAGAACAACATTGAAACCAACAACTGAAAATAATCGGAACCAACCTCGTTCAGCAGAAAGACGTTTGAATTCGTCAGGGACATCCACACCCGCCACCACAAAAACTGTAAATAGGTCACCTGACACAGCTCCCACACTCCTGACAGGAGTAAAGCTTCTCCCCTGCGTGAACGCTCTGATGACGCTTCAACGGGTAAAGTTTTGTGAATGTTTTGTCACGCTGCTCACAGCGGTGACATCTGGGTCCGCTTTTGTCTCTCTGTTTCCATAGAGAAAGATATAAAGATATAAAAGAAAGAATCAGGAAAGAGGGACACTGTGTGTGTGTGTGTGTGTGTGTGTGTGTGTGTGTGTGTGTGTGTGTGTCGCAACATCAGTAATACACAATATTTGTTCTCACCTCTTCTGAATTTCTAATTAATTTCAACAGCATTCCTCTCCTCCTCTGGCAGATGTCTCTCTTCCCCCCAATCAGCTCTGACATACATGATCAAACAGAGACAGACGGTAGATTGATTGACTAATTGGATACAAGTAAAAAAGAACACATGAAAACAGGACATGCATCTCAGAAGCGCCATCAAGGATAATGCCCCCAGACGAGCATAAAAGGCAAGGAGATGACCCTGTCCATAGGAGGCAGGTAAGACAGGGAACACCCACAAAAACAGCAATCTATAGGCCAACTATAGAGATCCAAAGTCGACGTCACTTCCTGCTTCAGCATGCTTACCAAGAGATTTCAGCTGCCATTTATTTTCCCATAGACATTTCGTAAAATGCTTTTAAAAATAGTTTTACTTAGTCAAACCAAAGGATTCAGCTATATTTAGAAACAGGAAATACCATAGAACATCTCACTCAGACCCAAATAAAAAAAAACATCGAAAAAATATTTCTTTTTTTAATCCGCTGTTATTGTTTTTTTCTTTTTACATTTTAATAGTAAACACTAATGTTATAAATGCATACTAAAGTTACCATGCGGGTGTAATGTGTCATTAGTCTCTCATTTCAGTAATGTTACGTGGTTGGCAAGCTTGATATTGTAGGCTACTTATTATGGTGCGTTCCTTTATCGCAAAATAACTGGGATGTGGAGGCTAAATGACATCACATCCGTTTTGTTAGCGTTCCATTTGCAGAAAACTTGAGCTGGGAAGTTCACTGTTCATTGGTCAGATCCAGTCGCTAGCCAGGCTAGCCATTGTTAGCCATTGTTAGCAATAACAATTGACAACATGGCATTTCGCGGCATTTCGCGCATACAAACACTGCAGCCTCATGTCCACACAGATAGATGTTATCGTGCATTCCTTTATAACTGGGGACTGGTAATCTTACGACTTCAAAGGTCATGAGCTGGACGGTGACGTCATCAGAGCTGGTATGTCCCATTCCAAACTCGTAGGAGTCTCAGCAGCCCCAACCTCAAAAATCCAAGATGGCTGCGCCGCGCAACAACAGTAGTAGTATAATCGTAGTAATGTTGTTTAGCACTTCTGTTTTGTTTGTGTCTCATTAAATCAGCTGTACACACAGCACTGCCTAACATCTATCTGTGTGGACATGAGGCTGCAGTGTTTGTATGCGCAAATTGCCGCGAAATGCCATGTTGTCAAATTTATTGCTAACAATGGCTAACAATGGCTAGCCTGGCTAGCGACTGGATCTGACCAATGAACAGTGAACTTCCCAGCTCAAGTTTTCTGCAAATGGAACGCTAACAAAACGGATGTGATGTCATTTAGCCTCCACATCCCAGTTATTTTGCGATAAAGGAACGCACCATTAGGCAGTGCTGTGTGTACAGCTGATTTAACGAGACACAAACAAAACAGAAGTGCTAAACAACATTACTACGATTACTACTACTGTTGTTGCGCGGCGCAGCCATCTTGGATTTTTGAGGTTGGGGCTGCTGAGACTCCTACGAGTTTGGAATGGGAAATACCAGCTCTGATGATGTCACCGCCCAACTCATGACCTTTGAAGTCGTAAGATTACCAGTCCCCAGTTATAAAGGAATGCACGATTACTGTTCTTGTCAGTGGGGAAGCCATACATTGGGAACGATTGGAGCATCCCTATGAACAGCAAACCGTGGAGACTATAATGGACAGCACAGAGGAAATGGCACAAAGACAACCTGCTTGACTATTCATGTCTCTGAGTTTATTAGTTTTATTTCATGAATTCATTTTGGTAAATAAAGTGAGAGCCTTTAACAATGTGTTGTATTTTAATGAGGCCTAAAAGCCTGTGTCCATCTGAAAAGTAAAGCTGTCAAATAAATGCAGTGGAGTAGAAAGTACAATATTTCCCTTTGAATGTAATGGAGTGGAAGTATAAAGTAGCATCAAATAGATCTCAAATTTGTACTTAATTACAATAGTTGTGCTTTAATGAGCCAATATGTGTGTGGGTGGGGGGTGGGAGGAGTCCTGCAGGGAGGGGGTTATGTTTCTGAGTGAATTTGTTTGTGTCTGTGTATGTATTTTGTATTTTATGTTTGTTGTGGATGTTTGTGGTTTTTATGTGTTTTTCTTCCAGTATGTTAAATCAAATTAAATCAATAAAAATTGATAAAAACATATTGATACATATTGTAACTACATGTGAACTATTGTACATAAATAATGTAAATACATGCAATTATTGACTGGATAATTAATAATTACCAAAAAAATTCAGTTTTAAAATTAAAATTCCCTGGCAAATCATTGAACTTCCAGGAGCTACGGCAGCATTTTGGAACCAATTACAGCACCGCTTTCGGAATTGAGCATTAAACTGAAACAGACAACACTACACATTATCACCAAAAGAAGAAGAAGAAGAAGAAGACGAAGAAGAAGAAGAAGAAGACGACGACACGACACTACAAGCTGCCGTTTCCAACGTTTTTCACGTTTCCCAGAAAGGACATCTATATTTCTGTTTATAAGCTAGAAGACAAAACGTTGTGGATTCAGGGTAAGAGTTGTGTTTCGGTTTCGACCATCAGTAAATCTGTACGGCTAGCGTTAACGTTACGTCTATGCTAAAGCTAACGTTAGCTCTTTTTTTTTTTTTTTTTTTTTTTTACGTTAGCTCAAAGTGTCTTGCTCACTTCAACACATAACAGCGTAACGCTACCCATAAATCAACATTCGCCCACCGGTTTGCTGCTAACATTTGCGCTAAATGTTAATGTGACTGAACATGCTAACTAGTGTAAGGGCTCAGAAATGCGCGGCTTACCACTCGGGTTAATGTTCACTCTGCTGCTCTCGTCTGTCCCTATGCTGCTAGCTAACGTTACTTGTTTCAGACTGCATGCATATAAAGTTAAAATAGTTGCCGTAGCTGAGATAATGATATGTGGGGTTTTCTTACTTTACAGATTTTAAACCGAGACACAATGGCTGACTTTGTGTTCGAAAACGGCACCCAGTACACTGTAGTGGATGACCTCCACTACACTGACGCGCTGAGGTGTCAAAGGGAGGCCAGCGATGTGTTTACATCAAAAACGCCAAGCAAAACTCCAGGTAACTTGCTTACATCAGAGATGCTCACAAGTCATTTTTTACATGTCCAAGTCAAGTCTCAAGTCTTTGAGCTCAAGTCCAAGTCAAGTCACAAGTCTTTGTTCATGAGTCCAAGTCAAGTCTCAAGTCTCTTATGGATGAGAATGCTATCATCTGCTGCATGCCATCTGGTCTGCTTAGAAGACTGCATAGCTAAAACGAAGGAATTCAAAGCATGTACTGTATTATCTTCACTCCTTTATTAACATACACAGTATCAGCATTGATTAACTGACATTATCATTAGTAGACATTTCCTTAATGTTAATGCACCAAAAAATAAAAAATAAAGATTGTTCACAAGTCCCAAACCTTCAAGTGCAAGTCAAGTCTCAAGTCTTTGAGGACAAGTCTCAAGTCAAGTCTCAAGTCACTGTGTGTGTGACTTAAGTGCGACTCAAGTCCAAGTCTCAAGTCCAAGTCCCCATCTCTGGCTTACATGATTGAAATGTCATTTGTATGGATGCCTTCCAGTAATGGTTGGTCTTTACTATACTGATACTTGTACAACTGTATGACCTGAGCAGGGAAAGTAAAGGGTGTGTTTTGCTCTCATTTACAGGCTATTATCCAAAGACAGCCAGCCTGGACGTGGACCAGCTGCTCCCGGACGACTACCTGGAGGTGGATTATCTGAGAGCAGGGGCCGGGGACAGCCTGCTAATGGAGCTCCTGGACATGGAGGTGTCCAACAACACAGGACAACATTCTGTAAGTAACAAGCCCTCTGTCGTGAAAGATTTGTCCCAGAAGAAAATATGATTTTTATTACAGAGCAAAGCAATGCAACTTCAGCAGCTTGATCTCTGTGATAGTAATTGTACACATCCATCCTACATTCCAAGTTTCACATGTGCTCCCACATTGGTTTTGTAGCTAGACCACGCCTTTTATAACCTGACGCTGCCAGATGGATGGGTTTGCTTCACATTCTGGAGGTGGGATTGTGAATTTGTGGAACAATGCCGCCCCCGTCTGGCGGAGTCAGGCTACGCCTTTTATCCTTAGCCAGTCAACTCTTACTGTTCTTTGACAGGTGAGCAAAAATGAATGTATGGTCTAAAGGTATGCCCTCGGCCTCAACAGATACAAATGTTGTCTCTCCTTCATCCCAAGTCTCTACCCTAACAGATCTTCAAACACGAGGCTTTAAGTTACATGCTGCCTGCATTCAGATATTTATCTGATTCTAATTGTTTAGTCACTTTGCATAAGGGTGTCAAGTGAAGGCCTAAAATGTCAATTAGGTAATTCATTTGAATTGCATTCCCCCCCTCTTCATCAGCCTGTGATCCGCTGTCGTCCACGGGCCCAGTTTCGCGCCCCCTCCATGTCCAGCCCGGTCTCCCGTCCCGCGGCCAAACGTGAGCGCTCCCGGGAAGAAGAGTCTCCGGTCATGTCGAAGCGACGACGCATCCTGGCCGGAGGTCAAATCACCACCCAATCTCCCTGCAAGGTCAGTCCTAAATACACACTCACTCACTAGTCATTGAACAGTGAACAGAAACATGGTATGTGAAGCATTTTAAAGGGATAGTTGTGATTTCTTCGACGTGGGGTTGTTGCATAAGGTACTTATGATAGATAGTGGCCGACTAGTCTCAACGCCAGACCCATGAGAGTTCTTACGCTGATACACTACGTTACTGCATGCTGCAGAGCTCTCTCTGGGTCTGGGACGCTTTTCCCCCAGCCGGCTGGTGATGGGAGGGAACCGTTCACTTGGCCAGTGATATGCCAGTGGTGGATTCAGTCCTCCCCCAATCAGTAACGACTTTGTGATCAGACGACACGGGAGGCGCAGCCCATTTTTCGAACCGCTCTCTCATCGGTGCTACGACCTGTCACTCAATTTCAACCCGCCTTCAAAAACCAGCAGTGGCTGTGAAGTGGCACAGACTCATTTATGTAGTATGCGGAGCGCAGCGATTCAACATAATATTTGAGTCTGGGGAGAGACTAGTGGCCGACCCACATAAGAGTAAAAACACTCCTGGGTCATTGCTGCAGCCGGACTGATGTTACAATGGAAGCGTTGATTCCATTGAGCTAAATAGACACAGCGCTTTATACACTTTCATTCTTGTCAACGATACGCTACGATACGATACGATACAACTTTATTGTCAGCTTACACTGAAATTTGTTTTGCCTCCATGGCATCACCGTTCACAATACAGACAGGACAGAACTGGTTACAGACAAAACATTGCAGTACATAACAAGACAGAACGATGGACAGGACACTAGAGCAGAAAGAGCAAAAAGCAACAAACATATCCTCTGAATTAACGATGTTGGTTTAAAAGCAGGACAGACTGATGTACAAAAGAGTTCTTTAGTCTGTTTTTCTTAAATTTAGGGACCCTGAACCGCCTCATGGATGGCAACAGTTGATATTCTCCATTTAACACATGTAAGGGGTCCGAGGAGATACTATTTGCTAGTCTCAGCATGCTCTTAAGCGGCGTTCACACCGACCTATTAAAGTTGGTCGCTGGCGTCGAGTTTACATACAAAGTCAATGCAAACGAGCGATTGAGCGTATATTCGCCTGGGAGAATAATCGCTGGGCGTCCGAGCGGCAGAGACAGAGCGACAGGGAGAAAATACGCTCGTCGCTCGAGATGAAATATCCCAACTCGAGCGAAAATACGCTGGCATCAGTCGCTCGCTGTTCAATGCTGATTGGCTGCCGTGTGAGAGCGAGTCAAGGATCACACTGGCTTGGAACAAACCGCTGGTTTATTGTGTGGCAACAAACCGCATTGACAGGCTGACAGCTGACATGAAGTGAAGTCTGTACTACCGGTATGCAGCTCGCATTAGGAGCACGCTGATAGGCTTAGCTTGTAAACAATGACGGTGGCTCGTAGTGGACAAACAGCATGACATTGCGTAACGTTATATCCCCCACATGTCCGTCATTTCGTGTGCCTGTTGATGAGCGATTTAAACAGAGCGACAGAGCGATTCCAAAGGGTTGACTTGAGCGACAGAGCGAAAAATAAATATCTCGGTGTGAACGCACCTTTAGTATGGGCTTCTTTGAAAGAATGTAGCACAGCCTCAACAGGCCTACCAGTAATTTTAGCACAGATCTTAATTTGGCTATACAGTTTGTTCTTATGGGTTATTGATAGGCTGTTAAACCAGGCCGTGCTACAGTACAACAACACAGTTTGGACAACAGAGGTATAAAAGAGAGACAAGATCTGACTGCTAGCACCAAACGATCTAAGTCTTCGTAGGAAGTAAATACGCTGCTGTATCCTCTTACAAATGTACTCAATATGTGAGGACCATGACAGAGTGGTGTCTATCATCACCCCCAGATATTTGTACGACGGAACTTGTTTAATGTCAGTACCATGGATGGTCACAGGCGGTGTCATATCACCAGGGGCAGAACCAAAAATGATTTCCTCAGTCTTATTAGTGTTAATAATCAGATGGCTTTTATCACACCACCCCACTAACCGATCAACGCTACACTGGTACTGTCTCGGGTCATCACTGTCAGACATCAGAGATATTATTATTACTTGTCAAGAAATGAAGAGATCATTTCCATCTGGGGACAAATGACATGAGCCTATGTTTATCAGTCCAAATGGTAAATGGCCTGCATTTATATAGCGCTTTACAATCAGTAGGTACATTCACCCATCCATACACCGATGGCGGCAGGCTACCACGCAGGGTGCTGGTACACCATCAGGAGCAATTTGGGGTTCAGTATCTTGTCCAAGGACACTTCGACATGCAGACTGGAGGAGGCGGGAATCGAACCACCGACCTCTTTTATCCAAAGCGATTAGTGGATGATCCGCTCTACCTCCTGAGCTACAGATCTCTATAATAAAGAAGAGTCCAACTGTAAACAGCTTCTCATTTTGTCAACCAAGGATTCACATGACCGACTATAATGAGCGTTAACTATGTGCATTCTGCTTATAATCATAGGTATCACGTTTTTAAAAAGGTGGATATGTCATTTTAGAATGGATTTCTAAGTAACACACACTTCTTTGCTTGATTCCTGCTTTTTGAAATGATGTATCCAGCGACTTTCGCATTTTTAGCCTGGCCATGTCGGACATGAGAAGTGATGCAATGTAGCACAGGCCCACTAGTTTGCTTTGTAGGTTGGTCGGGGGTTGGTTCCAGTTGTGGCTTATTAGTCTGTTTGTTTGTTTTTTCAAATGAAAAGGTCAGGTGGTAATGACTTGACTGTAACAGATTGTACCTCTCTCTCTGCTCCCACACCCAGCCAAGGACAAAGGGTGAGGTTGAGGAAGAGGAGATCTCTGAGCTGCAGCTGCGTCTCCTGGCCGTGCAGTCGGTCAACAAGAAGTGCCAGCAGCTGATGAAGCAGAGCAAGGACCAGCGCTCCAAGGCTTCCCAGGTAGGGGTGGGACGCTATGAGAATTTCATGTTACGATTATCTTGCCCAGAATAATCTATTGTCAATATTATCGCGATAACCATTAAAATATGCTTACAACTCTTAAGATGGCACTAAAACATACTGGAATCACTTTGCTATACCTTAAATATTGGAGATGTTGACCCCACAGGCTCGGCACCTTCCTCCTACCTATTATATATATATATATATATATATATATATATATATATATATATATATATATATATATATATATATATATATATATATATATATCCTTCTGTCCTACTCTTTTTTAAGCCACTTTTTAAGCTGGAGAATACTGCGGGCAAGCCGAGCCGATATATATATATATATATATATATATATATATATATATATAGCTTTATTAGGCTACTTCCCTCCTGTTGGATTGGTGCATGCGGGCCAAATATTGGCTCCCCCTTGTGCCAAATGGCAATTCAAAATAAAACAAGAAATAAAGACAGATTATAACCAATGGACTCCCAGATTGATAGGACTGTGACTTATTAGTGAGTAGGGATATCATGATGCAAACATTTCTACTTTGATACCGATACCCAAAATATTGATACTCGATACCATTTTTAATACGACTTGGAACGTAAATGCGTAAAAAAAAAAATATATATATATATATATAAAACGCTTCAAAAGGCATAAAAGTTATTCACGTTTGTGAAGAGTATCATGTTGAACCCAAATTAGCGTTCCCATAAACTTTTGATAACCTCAGAAATAACACTTAGGAATAGTCTAGGTGACAACCAAGTATAGATTGGTGACAAGCTGGAGAGACAGTTGACGGCCGGAGAGACGGCGCCCGGTACGGGATGGGTTAGTACCCCAGCCTGGCTCTCTCGTGAGGGAGAAATCCACAAACGCTACGGATTAGCCTCCTGAAAAGTTGTGTAAAGATCGGCGCGGCCTGGGGTCCTTCAGGCTAGAGCGAGGTGCTCGCCGCAGGCGAATGACGTGCAGCGCACAGGCCTCCTTGAGGTCCTGAGGCATCCGCTTTGTCTATGGTGCGGCATAGTAGGATTGCCTTTTGGGAGGGTCTGGTGAGACGAAGGAGGAGCGTGGCCGGGAGAAACCCACAGAGCCTTAGCCCTCCATGCACCGAATGGTCTTTCAATGCTGCGGTGTAGCACTAGCTCTATTGCAGCGGATTGGGCATGATCAACCCTTCCGCGGGCAACGTTGCAGACAGAGTAGGAAGGCTGATCCGTGAGCGGCTGCTTCTGGGACGAGGGTCGGGGTCTTAATCGGCCTCGGCTGGGTCTACTGGGCGAGGGTGTATGATGTTGGACAGACCCGAAACACCTTACGACCCCAGTTAACATCACTGATGACGCGTCCCAGCGCATGCTGAAGCATTGTATCTTGAACAGACCTTATTTTATGCATTGAAGTGAAATCCCCATTCTAAAACCCCATAGACTTTTCACTGAAGAACCAAATAGCGCCGATTTCTGGATAAAGCCTACAAAAATACGTCATCCCTGCATGCGGTACTCTATATAGCTACTTCTAATGGATCAAAAGTAGCAAATGGCGCTGGCATTGTCAGCCTGGTCTTTTGCTTATGGAAGAAGACAAGAAGAGGTGGAAAAATAAGGAGAAACCACACCAAAGGGTCATCATGTATTATTATAATCAGACAGACATCACAAAATCAATGAGTTACTGTAGGACTGTGCTCAGACTTCTCCCACGTACACATCTCAGCTCATCACACTCTGATGGGCTGAACTAGTTACCAGCAGGAAAGAGTGGCTCACATTCAGTTGGGGCTGCCCTTTAAAACAGTGGTTCTGGGGACCCCCAGGGGTCCTTGGGGGGGTTCCCTGGGTTCCCAGTCGTGCGTGCGTGTGTGTGTTGCACATTGCCTGTGCTAAAAAGCCAGCTTAGGTTTATGGTTTGGGTTAAGATTAAATAGCAAAAAAGTGAAATGTGACTTCGAGTTGACTTTGAACACAGCAGGAGTTGCCTACTTTTAACTCTTTGTATTGTAGTTTTGAACCCATCTTGTTCAGTAGTTTGAATGTGTTTCGTTCTTCCCTGCAGGCTCAATGTGAACGCCCGTCATATCGGCCTGGGAATCATGACCACTTGAAGGAGGAGCGGAGGAAGTTCTGTGGCAAGAGTTGGACCTGGGCCGGAGAGCGTAGCAACAGCCGCCTGCATTGCACTGCCTCACGCCCAAACACCCGCCGGGGCTCTAAGAACTATAGGAGGAGGACCTGAGGAAGTTCTGGAGGACCTGCCTGAAGAATCCCACCTCATCCGCCCAGCGCATACTAATATTTTCATTTCATATTCACTTTTTTCATTTCATATTCTACATTTAATTTCATAGTCATAATTTAATTTCATACTCATAATTTAATTTCATACTCATATTTTCATTTCATACAATACACATTCATACTACACTAAAATTAGATATCCATGCAGTTCCCTGTGCAGTGAACCTTTTTGTGATGTGATGTCTAAAATCAATTTAAATTAATCTTATCTTGTAAATAGTTTTAAAGTGTAGTTTCTAACAATTAGTATTCTAAAAGTATGAAGTAATGTTTTCTTGTATTTTTAATCTCTTTTATATCATCTCTTTTATACCTGTATTTGTAAATAAATGTAATGAATAACTTGGTGGATACTCCTGTCCTGTGGATTTCTTAACCCTGCATGGTTCTAGTTCTGGTTCATGGTTCTAGTAGTGAACTTGAACAATGTCTTTGACTGTGACTGATTCTTACAAGCAGCAGTGCTGGACTAGCCTGACTCCGCCAGACGGGGGCGGCATTGTTCCACAAATTCAGCGTCAGGTTAGTGCTGCACTGGACTTGTATGATTTCTATGAATACATTTCACGCTGTCATGATTGTCAGGTTTTCAGACAGACAAAACATCAACACAGCTCATCCTCCAGTCTGACCACGTGGCACCCAGCCAAAAATGTATGTCAGCCAATCACATCATTTCCAGGAGCAGCAGCGTCTGATGGGCCAGTGCAGGTGCAGAGATAAATGGATTCAGGCGGACAGAGAGACATGTATGTATGTATATATATATATATATATATATATATATATATATATATATATATATATATGTATATATATGCAAGTCACCTTTAGGTGACAATCATTTTTTTAAATCCCAAAATAGGAGGATTTCTGGGTTCAGAGGGGTGGGATCGGCCTGGTCTGACTTTCCAATAGCAGTTTTGTGTCTGCCTTGGTATCTGTCACCTTTTTCACTATCCATGACTTTGCATCCCTGCTTATCAGATGGGGGGCCCTCGGACAAAATCTTATCAAATGGAGGTCTGTGGTCTAATTTGTGTCAGTTTAGGGGTCCATGATGTGAAAAAGTCTGAGAACCAACCACTGTTCTAGATTAGTGGTTCTCAACCTGTGGATCGGGACCCCCCAGGGGGTTGCGAGATCATTTTCAGGGAGCGCAAGATGATTATGGGATGTGGGGATATATTATTATCCTGTCTGTTTTCTCTCTCTGGTTTTTCTAAACATTTTTGCCTTTTCAGCAATAGTAAACTAAATAGAAATACTAAAGAGATTGAATTGAATCAAGCAGAAAGGAGTTACAACATTGATTGTTCTTTTCCATGTACTGCTGTAACGGGGTCAAGTAGGCATCAAGTAGTTTGAAGGAGTCATGAGCCGAAAAGGTTGAGAACCACTCTTCTAGAGATGTGGTTCCCAAACTAGGGTAT